>NW_028301553.1:15922500-16122500 GCF_042242905.1 Orbicella faveolata
GAGTTCTTTGTCTAGATTTCTTGCTTTTTAATATAAAAGCAACTTATAAAGTATCTGGGAGTCTAAAAATTTGTCACGTGACCATCATTTCAATAAACAATAAAATAATACCGAATATTGCATTAATACGATTAATAATTTTTATTTCTCTTGTTTTCTCGTTTTTCCTCGCAAATAAAATGAAGTAATCATTTTGAACATTACATATACAGTCATCAGAGATTCAAACTCTGAAACTTGTGTTTCGGCATGCACAGTGTCATTGGGGCTCTGCATCAAATCGAGGCTTGGACAAAACATGGATCTATGTTGGCTATTGAGGTGATTTGCTTATGGTGGCTCCCTATAGTTTTACGATTGCACCCGTGCATAGGACGAAAGCTCAAGTAATCTGTGCGCACTCAAAGGAAAATGTCAGTGTTTTTCGATTTTTATCACGCCAACATGAGCACAAAAAGCAAAACTGACTGTGAATTTTCTAGCGTTTCCTTCGGTGAGTTTTTTTTTAAAATTTGGCTCGGTTGTGACTACGTACAATTCCTATAAAATACCCTATTTCTGTTAAAATCTGTCAGAGCTAACTTGATATATTTAGAAGAATGAAAAAATACAGAATATTGGAAAAACCGTCTGAAGAACCTTGACTTTTTCTCAATTCAAAATGTCAAGGAATATCATTTCCATGATGTGGCAAAGTATGAAAGCATTTCACCGAAGGAGAGTATAAATATTAAGGAGTTTAGGCCAAAATGAAGAATATATCTGCCTATCTTTAGATGAGATGTTGCCATGGTAACGACCTTCATCCAAAAATTGACATCCAAAAAATAAGCCTTATTTTAACAGTACCCATACTGGTAAATCTCTACAGGGAAAACTTCAAGAGAAATTAATTAAGTCTTCTTTTCTACCTTGTGCTCCATAGGAAGGGTGTTCGTAAATACTCTAGGGAGCCACCTTAAGGACGTTCACAATAATTGTTTCTGCGCATCCTTACTGTACACGTAAATTCACAAGCCACGTCATGTATGAGAGCGTGCGCTAAGTAATAAAATAAGCAATGATAGGACAGATGGCCTATACCTTTGCCTGGATTTAACGATCTTAGACGTTCGGTGACCCCTACTTTTCTTTCCACAAACAATAGCAATAATTTTGGGACTTTGATAACTAGCCGCTCAATAAGGGGTGGCCGCCTAATAGAGGTTCGACTTAACAGCTTTTAGCATTTGCTTTAATCTTACACTTTGTTTTGTAAAAAAAAAGTCATGAAACAATACACCAACAAGCAGTGTGATATGCCATGTTTATTGTTCAGCTCACTTTCAATCTACAGAAATCTTCATTACTATGAAGAGGAAGGAGATTTTTTCTAAAAGCCAGCAAGGAAATGTTTCTCCAGCATGACATTTGCCCTGTAAAAATTCTCTGCTAGTAGTTAGAGACACCATGTCACCATACCAAAAGATTTCAAAGATGATCTCCAAGAAAGGTGATCACAAAATAGCTGTTATTGTAGTCATCAGTGGTTCGACAAACAAATGAGGATCAATACTGTTTTGTATAGTTTGTATGCCTTAAACAAAAAAATACTTATTTTCAGAATCAACTACGATAACAGCCATGGCTTTGCTTATTCTTGCTTGTAGTTGAAATGATTCCAAAACTGTCTCACTTGAAGTGAATAACAACTTAGTAAATAATTCAGTTAACAAATTATATCATGCAGAGTGATTTAAGATAGTCTTGTCATGCCTTGATTTTTACTGCAAAGCAACAGAGAAAGAGGAAACTGTTAGTACATTCCAGTACTGTAGGATTAGACACACTAAGCATTAATTAATTTTGTTGAATTGTGACTGAGGCCAATTCTGACCCTGATTCAGGACTAGAATTGTTTTGTTGTTGGTAAAATGCACCCACTGACAGTACTTCACTCTGCTGTGCTGCCAACATGAGGGTAACTTGAGAAAACAGCACTAGCACTATTATTGTTCAGTTTATTACTTGGATGAGTTGAGCACCTTAAATTGCACCTGGGGGCGAAAGGCATACGACAGACGGGAGTGGACGAACTTGTTGCTGCCTTTAGCACCGATGGGTGCAAAGGACAGTAAGTAAGTTATTACTTGACACGCACACTCTATACATGATGTAGCATACGAATTGCTTCTGCATTAAGCATGCCAAAAAAATTGATTAAGTGCATAGTAAGCTGTATTGTGAGAATGCCTCAAGATATAGCTCCGAAAATATTTGAAACAAGTGTCTCGCATGCTTCTTTTTGCTGAAGTTTTACTCATAGTCAATTAGAAAATGCTCAGCTTGATATTTCTTGTTGATTTTGAGTTACGGAGAGACAGCTTTTGTGTTTTACTGGATGTTCACGAAATGGCCATAAATTGTGTTTCCCGACATTTTATGGTTTTTTTGAGAACTTAAGTGATTGCTCTCACTATCCATGTTAGAATAATGTGTATTTGGTTTTGCCCAGTGCAGATATTTGCCATCAGTTAAAGGCTATTCACAACACTACGAAATATGCACCTTACTTAAGATGAAGCCACGGAGAGAAATAAAATTGCTTAGTTAAAATGAATATCTGAGCTTTTAGACTGATAGTTGTGGAACTTGATCCAGTGGATTCTGTTTTCACATGGCTTTTCTTGTTGTAGAAATACTAAACCAAAGATGGCTAATGAAATATGCATAAATTAGTGCCAAATGGCCATTTTGCAGGTGGTCCCCCTAACTTGAAGGGAACAAAATATTTTGACCTACTTTTTGCCACAATCATTCATTCACCAAACCCAACATTTGTGCCAAGTTTGAGTGAAATAGGTGACTTGAGCTGTATCACCTGCCTGGGTTATGCCTGTTTTTTCATGGATGCATTCTTTACAGGTTATTTCCCACATATCAGAACCTTGGGGCATGAATTTGTCACTGACAAAACGAAGTGGATTATAATTGCTGCAACTACAAATGTTACTGACAAGAGGTGTACAAAGTGAGCAAAACATGAAATCTCACCGCCTTTTCTTCCTCAAGCCCATCTTTGAAGAACAACATATAGGGAGTCTGTCCATCGCTACGGTACCCCAAGAGTGCCAACATCCCCTCTGCTTTTTCTTCGTTATCAAAGTTAAAATCCTCATTCTGTCCATGATAGAACGTCCAATCGCCAAAGCTTTTCAGAATCTTCTCGATTGCCTTTGGCGCATTGGCTTTGAATTTGTCTACATCATCTGGCCTCTTCTCTTTCAGATACTTTACAAGAGCAGCTGTGTAGAGTTTGATGTACTTCTTGTAGCCTTTTTTATCCACACCATATTGTTCCATAAGCCTGTTTTGGACCACAATAGAACAACCAGAGACTGAAGACTCTTCAGCATCATCCTCCTCTGGAGCTTCAGCAGACTTGTTTCCACCAATCATCCTTTCATCCACTTTAGTGGATTCTGAGTAAAGCTGGGTAAGAAATGAAAACATTTTGGGAAAAATTATTGAAATAAATTTGCAATGAGGTAAGTGACCTACCGTTTCCTTTTTATGTAAATGGTATGCTTTTATATGTAAATGCTTTTATATGTAAATGCTGATCGCCAGTTAATACCAGTGATCCAGTGGTCACTGATTGGCCTTTCAGGTTAAATAAAGTCTTTTATTTTATTTATTTAACCACCCAGCCTAGGGCTGAGCAGCACAGTTCACATTTAGTTTTCATTTAGTTCTGATTCTCACTACACTAACACAAGACATTCAATGTGACTATTGAGGATGCGTCAGTCAGTCATTTGATCAATATAGATGTATTCCATCTTACAACATAATCTGTATCCTTGCAAATTACAACTACCGGTTCTAAAAATTAGAACCTGTGGTATGCCAGATGTGAAAAATCACTTAAAACACCACCCTTTAGATGTGGCTAAAAAAATGTGTGGAAATGTTTTCCTCATGTAATGCAATGCCCAGCAAGAGACCCCAAGGAAAAGGGTACAAAATCTGGGTAACGTAGAACATTTACAATAATTATCATTGTACATACCAGTTGTTATAACAAAAGCTTAAAAATAATAATAAAAAAGAGGATAAAACACAAACACCGACTAACCTAGAATGGCCTAAATCCCTGACAAAAGCCTTAGAAATAGCCCCTAACTTCCCATGACACCCTGCAAGCCTCTCCATCGTGCCGTCAGAATAATTATTTCTGACTAATTCATCCCTCAATTGTCAGAAATTAAATTTTTGTTTTGCTGATGACCAGAGCTGTGCTCCTAAGGGGTGGAACATTTGACTTCTGGGGGAAAGGGTGGGAGATCTTGAAAATATCCTACAAGCATACCAGCACCAAAACCCTTCATGTGCAAGATCACGGCTGGAAAAAAAATTCATGCGGGTTCATTAAACCCCAAAAAGCATGTTACACAGATAAAAAAAAAGTGTCATGCATAAACACGTCCCAAATAGACCAATTTTCGATATATTAAAATTCAGCCTAACACAATAGACCTCAGCACAAGGCTCTGGGGAATAAACCCCACAAACTCTGTAGTTATTCCCCAGAGCCTTGTACTGAGGTCTATTGTTTTAGGCTGAATTTTAATATACCGAAATCAGTCTATTCCTACTGCAGGAAAGAGTTAAAAAACTCTTAGACCAAATCCCCCCCTTTCCCCCGTCAAAGTCAAATGGTCTATCTCTAATCGGCCAACTCCTTCGATACACTTTGAATCAACGAAGGATATTAATTTGATCTTAGATTTCTATGATTTGATTTCTCTATTTTCTTCTTAGTTTTACAGTCAAACTCAGAAAACCGTGAACACCTAAAACATATCTGGAATGTTTATTGTGTTATAACCAATCACAAGTGAAATCTTCAACCACATAAAACAGATGTATTCCGTTGGTCACAAAACTATTTAGTTTTTGGTTATTGCCTTGTCCCAAGATATACCCTCAGCCGTTATTTATTACTGAGAGTCTATGTAAATAATTGCTATCCTTTTGTATCAAGAACCACAGCCAGTACTTAGTTTGAGGGATTTTGGAAAATAAGAATCCCGCCGACACATACAATTAAATATTTCAAATTTGGGTGGTTTCACTAACCATGGTATCATCTTTGATTAAACTAGTGACTCGATTTATTTTAGCAAATACAATTACAATCTCTTGGCTCCAGTGATTCGGTTATTTAAAGACCCTGTAAAAATTGACGATGATAAATTCAATAATAATATTGTTTGCTAATTTTGGAATTAGTTGTGACTAACAATTAACACCTCAATTTTCCACTGTTCCTTCCTAAATAAATTTGCATTTGATTAACACATAATTTATTACAAAAATATTATGCAAGACTTCTATTTTCATCAATATTACTTGCTAGTGAAATAATGAAGGCACTGATTTGGATCCTTCACGCTTGAGTGATGCAACAACTGACAGTTGCGTTGGCCCGGCACATTGCATAGGTTTGAGAAAATAGGTTTTTTTTTTGCATGTTAGAAATATCCCAAACCCTTTTCACTATTGTTAAAATAGCCTATAACAGCATTAATTTCTTGTATAACCGAAATAGAGAATTTATTGTGAGACCTTTTCAAACAAATCAGGGAAGTTGTTCCATAATCGATGGGAACTCATCCATTTTCTGTGGTTTGTGTGGTTGAAGATCTCACTTGTGACTGGTTTTAACCCAATAGACATTCCGCACATATTTTAGGTGTTCATGGTTTTCTAAGTTAGACTGTAAATTTGATCCACAAGATATATCAAACACTCCACACAGTGTTTCCTCACACCTCCAAACACCCTAAAGTTTGTCAAAAGTACTCTGCTGTATGTCATATTTTCAACTCTCTTCTCAGTGTTTAGAAATGTTGCGATACCCTGTCAGTTGTGATTGATATAAATCTCTATGTTTGGTTTGTTGTTCTTTTCTGTTTTACTTACATTTCCTTCCACTTCATAGAATATACCATCATCTGTTACTTTCATTTTGTAACTATCAGTGAACATTTCATCACCTGCAAATTCCAAAAGACAAGGGAAAACTCACTATGTAATACAGTAGGGCTCGTCTAGATTTGGGCTTTATTTCCAGAAAAAAGACACACCCCTGTGAAGATACAGGGGCCTGTAGGTCAGCAGGGACCTCAAAGACCCACACACTAAAGTTCCAAGCTTGTTTTTGTGAAGAAATCAATATTCATGAAAGTAGCTTCGTACTACACCACTGGATACGAAAACCAAAAACCCCTGCAGTCTGGAAATGTGATTTGTAGTAGTGTTAATGGATTGCTACATGGACTATGTTGTCGATGAGATAACCTAGAAATGATGGATGAGCCTCTAAATTATGCTATGAGCAAGCTACAACAAGCTATTGAAACATCACAATGTAGATGTGCCATATCTGGGTAACAGCACATGTTTTTATGTTTCTTTTGATGCTGACTTTTTCTGTTAGTGAAGCCTTTTTTCTGCAGGACATTCAATCCAACAGTCATGCTTCATTATTTTCATTCTATTTACATGCAAGCAGTCAATTTATAATTTTCATATCTTCATCAGAAAAGCAACCTTTATTTATGCAAATTCATCCTATTCAATATCTTCTACTGCTGTTATTTGATACCTTATAGCTTCCTTTCAAGGTGTAAAGCTTTTAATCATTGTTTCTAATAGTAGAGTCCTACTATGAAAGTCAAAAAGCCATGAGCACTTTGATTTGATTTTGACACATCAATTGTGCAGCCACCAATCAGATGCAAGATAAAATCGCAAAGAAAGCAAACAAATTAATGGTGTCTTCATCAGTCACGCAAATATGCTTCTACCACTTCTCCTTCCAAAAATCATCGTTACCCTGTAGTTTTCAAGTTACAAAACCTTGTAACATGAAAACCTTGTCACCACACTTTGCAACCTTGGACATGATTTTTTGTGACAGGAACTCTTCATAAACCCCACCTAGAAACTGCCACATCAAAATGGCACGGAAAGTTGAGAGCCTGAAATTTGCATACTAAATATTTTCACATGTACAGCCATTTTTAGTGTTGCTCTTTTGGTTGGAAGAGCGGGCACACAAGAAGGTCTGCTGCTGCAAATTTGAGACATCTTTTTTAAACACATACATGGCTGAATTCACTGTGTTGAAGATGGACAAAATTAATATAACTGATAGCCTTTCTAAACATCCTTTCAAATAATTTTTCTCTGGCCTGTTGGTTTCGTCATTGGAAAGGACTTTTCTCACTTGCACAACATCATGTGCGATCAACGACAATACTTGCAGAGCAAATGTCTACTGAGTTCAATGTACTATTAAGTTGTTTTTCATTTAGTTCGGATACTCATGGATACAAATTTTTGGATGCCATTGAGAATGGTCTATCCAAACTTAATTTCAAGTCTTTCAAAGGAGGACAGACAAAAGCTGTGGAAGGCTATTTATCTGACCAATATGTGTTTGTTTACTCAATCACAGAATTAGGAGTCTGTGTTTTTGAGCTCCTTACATGCTCCGGATTGTTTGGATAAGGCTTGGACCTTTCGAAGAAGAACAGAGCCCATCGTTCAGTTTGTGTAATTGTTGCACTTTTAGTTGATTTATGAATGATCAAGTTTCTTCTCTGAAAATGAAAAGGCATCACAGCTAATTTGCATTGGCCGTTTTACTGGATTGGAAGTGCTAGCAGTCATGAGCAGTCATGGATGAATGGCTTTCAGGAACAGTGCTATAAATTCTTTGCCCTTCATTGCAACTTCTCCACTTTGTTTAATCAAAAGGGTCTTACCACATTAAAGCTCTCCCCTACTAACTGTGTCTTCTTTATAGTTAATCCTAATTCTTGTCGGCACAAGATGTACATAAGCTTATTGCATTTGTCAGGAATTAAACTCTCTGGTCGATCTGGACTACAACAAATCATTAAATTCGCAATTGGTTTAAACACGGTCTTTTCCGGAGACATTAATCAAAGGAACAGCTTTGGACGTTTGTCAATAATACTGACTACATCCATGCACACTGTAAAAAAACAATTTCCTTTGAGTTAAGGGTCAGTGCTTTCCACTTGTGATCGAAAAGTTTTGGTTGGAATCATGTCTGCTTTTGTGACAATCATGCACGGAGCACATGAAAAATAAGAAATGTCAATCATGTTTTTCGTGCCAAAAATTTATGCTCCGATTCACATCCCTGGAAGTGAAACAAGTCGACCTTTCGCAACTTACGTCACTCGCGCCCGTGACTTCTTTGCTCGAAAAATGGCCCTCCAACTTTGTTCAAGGGAGGTGAATAAGTTCAGGATTAAGCAAAGGTCAACTTGTGGCAAGTCTACATAACCAACTGCATAGTCAAAGGATATTACGCTTAAGAAGCTGGCCTTGCCTTCAAATTTTGAGAAGTCATTAGAAAACGTGCATTAATTTGATTGTGTTTGTTGCAACCGCTTTCCAAACTTCAATATCTCCCTTCTGAATATTTTTCTCTCCCCTTGTACTCTAATTGGAAGCTCCTTTTTTACCAAATATATTGGTTTATTTACCGAAACCCCATAATCTATAAATTTCAATTTAGGAAAATTTAACATATGGTCAGTATCATGCTTTATTACATGTAGTTGTACATTGTTTACAAAATGAGAATATTCTACTTTATCTATTTTGCTCCTCACCCTCGCTTTTTTCAGATACTTTTCACTTTCCATGGAAATTGACCCTTTAGGTTTGGAATTACATCAGGGTTCTTTATAATTTTTATTGCCAAATGTAGCAACGGATGAAGTTGAATACAGAGGAGCTGCCACGTTTTGTTTTGTAGCCTTAGGCTACAAGTCTGCATGTGTAGGTTTGAACCACACGTCATTTAAAGTCGCTTGAATTTCTAGTTGCTTGTACAAACACAACAGGTTAAATAAGTATGATAAAACTACAGGGTGACAGCCGGTGGAAGGAAAAACGATTGAAGCGTAGTTTCGTGACTGATTGAGATATACGATTAATTTGCTTGCTGTCTTTGCGGTTTTGTCTCGCATCTGATTGTTGGCTACACAGTCACATATATACATACATAAATACATACATAATTTATTTGGTAAAGCAGGTTGGGGAACTGGCAAGACATTAATTAAGTCCTGATGTGGACCTGCACTATCTAAAATGATTAATTAATATACACTTAAATATTAAATGATAATGGATGAAAAAATAATGATAGCTGAAATAGATAAATATTCAAAAGTCAACATTTAAAATATTCAAAATATTCAAAATATTTAAAGTCGAAAGATTTGTTGGAAATGCTGCAGGAAGCTTTAGTAAAACTGATAGATTTTAGAATACTCTTATTTTCCCTAAGTTTTCTCTTGAAAGAGGTCAGGTTTGAACAGTTCTTGATGTCATCAGGAAGGAGGTTCCAGGATAGTGCAGCTCTACATGTATGTTTAAAGGAAGATCTTCCCACTTCTGTTCTTGGTCTATGAACTTCAACATTTAAGGACTTTCTAAAATTATAAGTAGTCTCAGGTTTCATTATTAAGTCATTTAGGGGTTCGCTACTACTTCCATGATAAATATTGCACGCAATAACTAAAAGTCTCTTAAAGTGCACCTAACTCCCCAATTTTTTTTTTTTGCCAAAACGAATCTACTTGTTATTTGAAATACTTCTGCAAAAATATTTTTGGATTCGGTTAAATTCTTGATTTTCTCTGCCCCGACGAAATCTCAAAAATAGCTCTAAAACACCGCCATTTTGTTTTGTGACCAAGTTTGAGGAGAATGGACCCAGTGGCTGTTGTGATGTCTACCCAGGAAGGTTGAATATCTTGCGTCTCATTTCCTTCAGGATGGTGCAGTACACATTCGAAAAGTGCTCAGAAATGCCTTCCAGAAGTGCTATCAGTTGTTGCAGCAGTATCCCAGATATAAAGAAAGATATACTGTACAATTTACTGGCGATGAGCGGTCAATGCTACAATTAAGACATAAAAGGTGGATTTTGTTGAACCGAAACAAGCGAACTGAGTCCGTGAGAACCATTGAAGAACTCTCACTGGAATTTGTTCCGCAGACTTTCAAACACTCTTTTCAAAATTTTCTGCTTAGAGCCAACCAGCAATTTGTAGAAGTACCACCGACAACCTATATCTTCCAGTCCTGCAGTATTTATAACATAGTCGGCAAAGTTGTGCGATCAATCAAGAAGCGTTACGACCGATGTACTGATATGTAAATGTAGGTCACAACTGTACACCGCCAACCAACACTTATTTCTCTTTCGATTTAGATAAAAGTCGAAGATTAATCCTTAAGAATTACATGATAACAAAACTGTTAGACTCAGAGTTTTTCGAAGGTTTGGAAATCAGCAGTGTGACAAACATTCTGTGCAATAGTGTCGAAAATATGACCACGTAACATTATCTGCGGACCGCTTAGGGAACACATCCCTAAGCGAATTTCACTGCAAACTTATCTGATGAATTTCACTGCAAACTTTGAGAAAAATTTACATTTGTTATTTGGAGATATGACTTAAAACGTGTGACATTGTGAAATCGGTAAATTGTAGGAAATGTTTCCTTCCGCCTTTGCCTCCTGAAGCTTCAAAAATACAGGTCCAAACAATTCTATGATTTTCAATCGATCGAAGCCAGTGTTTTGGAGGTCATCAAGTCTCGAAAACTGCAATACTTACGTAGCTCTTATAAACATGAAGCATTCCAGAAAGTAAAACACAAAATGGATTTAATAGACCAACCATACCTTGACAAAATACATTCTCACTAAGGACAAATGTAAACGGGCTATAAACACGTGTGGGAATCTTGTGTTTAGGTGACGAAATTACCATCCAAAGCAGTCCTTGAGTTTTCTTTACTGCTTTTTGTTTGCCTGCTCCTCCACTTCATATCTAGCTTTCCATTTCTAATATACAAGGAGCTTGTCTGCAAAGAAGTCTTCCCCATCGTCGCTTGAAATATTGCAAATTGCTCTCAAAGCTCTAAGCAGTGAGTTCACAGTTGTCGAACATGCTCGATTGAAGTTTATTTCGGATTCTTCCGAATCAAAACTTAACTCTGACTCCAGAGACAAAAAAGAAATGATTCTGAAACAAAACTTGGCTGTTTTAGTCCCAAAATATATTGGAACAATCAGTTTTGTTTTACATTTTCTTGAGCAAATACAGAGAGCTGACTGAGGTGCCATAGTGTTTGGTTCCTGGGTAGATGTCATCAGCAACCACCGCCCCAGACTTCCTAAAATGTTGTGCAACACTTCAAGCACAACTTTGAAAGGACGTAGAAAATCGAGGATTCAACCAAATTCAAAAATTTTTTCGCCCAAATGCTTCAAATAACAAGTAGATTCGTTTTAGTGAAAAAAATTTTTGGGATCAGGTGCACTTTAATGTAAAATGAAACAATAGAGTTCCAGTGTGGAGCATTCATGATGTCAACACTAGCACTGTGGATGTTATGGGGTAGATTGTAAATAATTCTCGTTGCTGTTAAATGAATTTGATCGATATCATCTATCAAGGCTGAAGAACAAGACCCCCAGACTACAACACCATACAAAACACTGGGGATGATTGTTTTATAGTAAATAGTTTCTAAGATTGGTTTCGGTAAAAGCTTTATCCATTTCAAGACTGCTACTTTCTTGCTGAATGACTTACAAATGTTCTTGATGTTGACAGTTGACATGTCAAAATCAAAATCAAAGTGTTCACAGTTTTTTGACCAAATTGAACAAGTGTGCTGTGTATCACAGCTTAGGATGCCTTGCATTAAGATGATCTGGGCCAAGATCAGTGATCTAAGGTCAGTTGGATCATGGTAAACTGTATATAAAAGGAACCGATGAATCCTTGATCAGAGTGGATCTATAGGTTCATTTGATGCACCATGATGCGAGCGATCTTTGATCATTGATCATGATCCAAATCATCCCAAAGGAAGGCACCCTTAGATTGCGATATAACTTCCTTTGATTCACTTCCTTTGCCCACTAAATTTGCGAGTTTTCACTGGTAATTTCTGAGGAAAACAGGTTATTGAACATTGACAATCAGCCACTTAAAGTCAATGTTTGTAATTTTTGGTAGCATGGAATCCCGCCAAAGTCCTTTACCAATGTATGAGAGACATTACATTGGGGATTTTACACTTTATGAACAAAATGTTGTAGCTCTGAAGTATAAAGAGGTTTAATGTATGGAAGATCGTGCGATCGTCAGATTTCCTTAAACTTGTACGACTATTTACAACTCATTGCTAGCATATATTTCAGAAGAAGGTAAAAGTATGACTTTGAACACCCACAACCAACCAAGATCTTTGATATTATTGACGAATCGAGAGGATCAATACATAATATCATTGGTTTGAATGTAACTACATATTTGACAAAAAATATCCTAGGCACAAATACCGTCTTTACAGACAAAATCCCAACAAAATAACTTTCTAGAAACGATCACAAAGAGCTAAGGTAAGAATCTTACCGCTTATGATGTCCTTGTAGATAATCATGATATCGATGGATGAAGATTACTTTCGTGATCTCTGAAGAATCCCTAGACTCAGTGAAAGTCACGAATTGAAAAGGAAGATTCTGGTGATGTTGCGCAATATATGTGACCCGTCCCAGTAATCACGGCCAATAAAAACAGCTACAGAGACTCGCTACCAGCGAAGAAATCAAAATGGCGCGGGAAGCCGAGTTGTCCGCGATTAACGAAATTTACAGCACAGTGCGTTTCAAAACTGGTCAAAATTGACCACTGTCAGGCATGTGTTTCAAAGTTGTTAAACATTCACACGACTGACTGTTTTGTAGCTTCCTTTGTGTGCTAGAAGAGTTTATTTCGCTTGTACCTGTCGCAGTTGTTTTTGTTTTGGGAAAGATTGGGACATGTAGTTTTGCCAATATTGATGAGCTACAGGGTAGCGTATTTTATCGAATACATGATCAAATCATTGTTTATATCTCTTGGGCGCAGTTTTCTCTTAGAGCGACATGAAGAAGCAAGGGAATAAAGGCAGAGAGCTTTTGAAGCCAAGTCCCAATGAAGAGGTTTGTACATGGCTCTAATCATATCAATCATATGCATGTCACTGGGGTTTATGCAAGGTGCAAAACTTATACAAGCTCATAGTTTGTCAGGTCTAAGTTCCTTTTCTTAGTTTACTGGCATTCTGTGGTGTAAACACACTGCCCTATCACTTTTTAGGCCATCATACTCCAAAGTGAGAAGGAAAGAAGGAAGAAACTTCGTCTCAAACAGGTATGTGTAAGATTGACAGACAGAAATTAAATGCGTCACAACTGTGGTCAGCTTTCTAGCAATTTGTGCTTGAAACGATCGCAGAGAAGGACTTAATTTGATAACATTTGATGGTGATAATCATTAGTAAATTTAGTCATTTCATGTGACCAATGTTTCAAAGTTCTCAATGGATGTATTCCTACAGACATAATATTGTCCAGGGGGGACTTCTATATGAAAATGTCTGGGATGCTCATCAAAAAAAATTAAATTAAACCTCAAAAGGAGATCGATCTGGGTGTGGCTAGAACTTTATTTGACTCCTAAAAGGTACCACTTAAAATGGAATAGGATCGATTACCAGGTGTCTGGAAAAAGTCATGAATAGCGAACAGTGAATAGTCCTGAATAGTGAATAGTACGAATAGTGCGAATAGTCTCGAATAGTGGTGAACAGTCTCGAATTGTGGCAAATCATAGCAAATAGGGTATACCCAGTATCTCACAGACAACCTCGCAGCAACGTAGGATGGGATTTTCTCTCTAAAAAGCACAGAATGCTTATCAGGACAAAAGGTGTTTCTAAACGTAATTTCTTCTGTTTTAACCACGGCAAAAGCGTAAATGTGTCTTTATTAGGTTATCTTTGTGTTTTCTGTTTTTGTAATATTGGCGATGGACAGCCCAAGCCTGAGTCCGGAGAAGAAAAGGTAATAAATTCACTGAAATTCTGTTGCTTATTTGGATAATTAATTAACGCAGGATATTAGATCTAAAGCAGTGACTATTGACGACTATTCATCACTATTCACCACTTTTCGCGAATGTTCGCCACTGTTCACACTATTTGAAACTATTCGCACTATTCAGGATTATTCGCTATTCGTGACTATTTGCTATTTGCTATTCGGGTTTTCCAGACACCCTCGATTACCAGCTACTATATTTAAAAAGGGAGCCTTGCTAGTAGATCAGACTTAAACAGCCTAAAACAGCCTAAAACAGCGTAAAACAGCGTAAAACAGCCTAAAACAGCCTAAAACAGCCTAAAACAGCCTAAAACAGCCTAAAACAGCCTAAAACAGCCTAAAACAGCCTAAAACAGCCTAAAACAGCCTAAAAATGGAAGAGAGTGTGTTTTTTTATTATTATTCTTCATGTGCACCCTAAAAGATACTTTGGTAGCTAAAAATAGTGGTGTTTTGTTATGAGTGAGACCAGAATCCTTGATTTATACCCCTAAGCGGGATGACAAGCATCCCTGACCTGTTCATATGGTAGTCCTTGCTCCAGGAATATTGTTACTTGCCTATAGGTGTTGCGAACACGATTTTCTTTATTCACTTACACGATGACTGATTTGACATGGAGGAAAAGATTCTTGCTTTGTGCACATGCTCCACACGAGTGGTCACTAAGCCTATAGTCTTGTGGAGTGGTCGCTAGGCCCTCCACGACAATAGGTCAAGTGTTTCTAAATTTCTTTTTGTATTTCTAGATCAGAGAACAGGAGAAAGCATTTTCACGCAAAGTGCTAGAAGATGCAAGGAAAAGGAAAAATGTTGAACTGAAAGAGCTGACCTGTCATCTCAAGGTATATATATATGGGTTATTGACCAAGCTTCAGGTCAAGATGGCTGGATATTGGCCAAGTTCTTTTTTACATATAAATTTATAGATCAGAGACAGTGTTGGGGTCCATAAAAAAGAAAAAAAAATGAACGAGGCTTATGCTTAGCCATCTCGACTGAACAAGCTAGGTCAATAAACAGGGGTTGAAATGTTGCCTGTCTACCTGTCGATTTCAGGTAATTTTGGGAAGTAACAGGTAAAAATACTGGTGCCTGTCACAGGCGACAGGCAAGAAAATCCTTAGTAATTCAGAATTTATCGATTTGAATAATATTTTCATCTGTTGTCCACCTGCAGTCGTGCTCACTTGTGCAGTTCTTGTATGTCAGTTACCAGACTCTACTCAATAAAAGCAAGATGATGTAATATTTGCAGTGCGCATGACAAAGACAGCAAATGTGACTTGCTTTATTCTTCTGCGTTTCTTCGCTGATCAAGCATTAATGACTTCAGTATTTCATTTCGCATAAACAATGTGCTAAAGAAGTGGAAGTTGAACAAGTACATGTAAAGAGAATTTTGAAACACCGCTGATGAAATGTAATGATGTACGGTCTTCAAGTTCAATGAGAAATGTGTTCTATGTTCTTACTGCAAAGAGTTTGATAAAACAAGCAGAAACAAATTCATCTCAGGCTGTGAGTTGATGTGCATAGGGAATGTCTGCTCACATGAAGCAAGCAATGCTTATGAAACTAGCCACTTGGCATTCTTGAACATTAAAAAATAATATTGTTCAAGTTGGATGTTGGTGGAGACAGGTGAAAAAATATTCTGCCTGTTACTAGACTTATGTAAACAGTCTGGGAACATTTCAACCTCTGATAAAGGATTTCTTAAATGAGATAAACTAAAGGAACACTGAAAATCCAAAAGTTTTCTTGCAGGATGCAGTATGTAATCCCAAGCAGGCAAGATATAGCGCCATCTTGCCAGCTCATACAGCCAATCACTGTGCAGGATGCCTTCTCCTGCAGCTAGCCATGTAATAAATGCAGGGGTTGCAATCGCAAACAGTCCATATTGTAACAATAGCTTGTTAAGTGTGGGTTATCTTTAAGTCATGTGATCTAGAATTTAGGTGCACTCCTTCCAGATCTAAAAAAGACAAGCTACATTGTACTTGTCGGAATGCTATTAAAGGGTTTTGCTTGATTAGAGTGATAAAATATAGAGACCCTGACATCATTTGCCAGGCATGCTCTGGACATTTGACCAGCTGATGAGCTAAATGGGGTTGAGTGGAAAAATTAAATTAATGCCTATTTGGATGAGGAAGTTACCACCATATGGGAGATTTTGAGAGAAATTTGAAGAGAAACAGTCTGATCATTCCATGGTCAGGTCTTTCCAAGTCAGATTGTTCAAATGTATTGTCAGATTGTTCCACAAAATAGTCAGATCATCCCCTTATTATTTTACGTCTTCTTTATCTTTCTTGAGTCTGTTGTTATGTGACATATTTCGATAAGCGTGTGCTTTTTTCATAACCTACTTTTTTAATTCAGGACCAATGGGATAGTGAACACAGTAGGCAGCAATCAAATTTGGAGAAAAAATATCAAGAAAACTTGGCAGAGTTTGGATTAGGACATAAAACAGCTTCTGAGGTACTGTGACCCCTAAAGAAATGTAGGAGGCCCATTAGTTTGGTAGCAAGAGATTTTTCAGGTTGCTCTACAGGGTACAACACAAAAGTGTAAGGCAGCACAAGGTGACATATCCAATGTCTTTAAATTTTGATAAACATTGTGCTTTAAGGAGGTGATCCTTGCCTATTATGTAAAAACAGGTTTTTAGATGAGTCACGAGACTACTTGTGCTTTTAAACGTTTTTCCAGTTTACGTGTACAAAGCACAAGCAAAATCACATGCATAAGAAAAGTGAATGATTTCCTTTTTGTGTGCTTATGCTTGAATGCTCATTGAAAAGACTAAAGTACATAAATTTACTTGTAAAAAATTTCGGGCGTTAAAATTTCGCATGTTTTATTTCAGCTGTTTCATTTTTGGGGACATTTATCTGATTTTGAACAGATTTGGGACAAAAATTTCGGACAAAAATTTCGGACAGTTTGCTCAAACATAGCTAAAGTAAATCTATGCCTACAAAACACGAGTTAGATTGAAACATCATCAAGAGATTGTAGTTTTATTGCACCCTCAAGGTTTTATGAATATACCAGCAAGAAAATAACACAAATTCTATCAAGGTGTTACATATGCCAAGCAATGTCTCAACTAGAGTTTACTCCATAAAGCCCCGCATAAAGGAAACTGAGAGCTTTGGAGCTAATTTAAAGTTTTACACTGTGCTGTACGTAAATAGTTTGGGTGCTTAAAATTTTGGACTCTTAAAAATTTTGGATGCTTTTTTTGTCCAATTTTTTTTTTGCAAGTCATGTTAGTACATTGAATACAAGTTGTAACAAGCTGGATATTCTTTTATTCTTTTAAATCTATGAATAACTTAAGAAGGAAATACTTTCATTATCGAAACTTATGATTCTATAATGCATAGTGGCTATCATTGGATGTATTCTTCCTAGGACCAAACTGAATACACCAAACCAGAACTAACTGAGGAGGAAAAACAGAGGTAATATTTTAAACTAGTAATATATTCATTTAATCTACACCAGTTGGAATGTTATCTAGCTGCCAAATGTAATTATGATAATTACAGTTAATTTTATCAATTTTAACAATATTAAAATATTGTGAAATTATTATCATTAGATTTATGATTAAGTTTTATTACATTTTTTTAGTACAGTCGAACCTCTCTAATACAGACACCAAAGGGACAGAGCGAAGTGTCCGTATTTGAGAGGTCACTATGATGACATCACTTTTAAGCCTCCACTGAAAGTTTAGAGTGTTAAGTTTAGTAACTAAAGTCTGGCCCAAAAGTGAGTGTCTTGTTATTGTACTTCTCAGTTACATGGTGAACATACGAATTTTGGAACAAAACGAATTACGGCACCTAAATTATTGACACCTGGTCCCGGGAGTGTCTGTAATAAAGAGGTTAAATTTGTACAAATTTGCTCCCCTGAGGGCCGTGATTTAGTGTCTGTTGTCCGTTTTAGAGAGGGTCCATATCATAGAGGTTTTTTTGAGGAAATGTATGAGAATTTTGTTGGTACATAGGAAACTGACCGTATTAGAGAGGTGTCTGTGTGGAGAGGTACGACTGTAAATAATTTATCTGTTTTGACTATGTGTGAATATATTGTTTTATACTTGCATGTTAAGTGCATGAAAGCTGCAGTCTGCACGGGGAGTTTAATTAAATTTCATTGTGTTGTGTAGGGCATTAGAAAGGTACAAGAAAGCAGTAGATCAGGTAAATGACGTATTAATTTTTTTTGACTGTATCAGCGTGTAATAAGTCATAGTACTGTTTTTGTTATGTTGAGCACTGATTTCAACATCACTGATCCCGACTGTCACTGATATAACTCTGATCTGATATTATCTGATCTGTAGTTTTATTTGTTTACTGAATTTTCAGTCTCATCCGTCCACTTTAATCAGGGTGAAAAATGTAACTATGTTCGTTATAATTTTATTGGCTGGTGTTTTACATGCTTGAACACATGTGCAGACTTTAAACTGGAAACAAAGGACTATAAGTGCGTGGAAAGACTTTTCTTTTATTCATTTTGTTGAGTGCCATGACTCTAAAATGAGTCTCTTGGTAAAGCTTGTAATTCGTTGTTTGAGGATCGTCGCATCTCTTGGGTGGATGTCATGATCAGTTCTTTACACATGCTGTTTTATCGCTGATTCTCCGTTGCAAGCACAGTCAGGATCATGTTCCGCTATGTATGTAAGTAATTGAGAAAAGTGCCGTGTTTTGTCACTGACTTGTATATTTTAGCAAGACGTTTTGGCTAACTCTTAAGCCTTCATCAGTTGAAAAAACCGCTTGATGTTACGCACGATTTAAAAACTTTTTAAAATTGAAACATTGTGCGTGCTGTATGCGCGTGACTGGAGAGAATTTTAAGTGCGTGCCAAGCACTTGTAGACTTTAGGGATGACTATGTGATCATTCCCAGCGTTTGGGTCTTTTACAGACATCCAAGCTTCTAGAAAAAGCCACTGATGGTAGTGTGCCTCATGTCCGACAACTTCAACGTTTTCAAAATCCATGTGATGATGACATTCATGAACATGGCACGCAAGTTTGGAGTCATGATCGAACATCAAGACAGCCTTTTTGTGCTTGGAAACCTGCATCTTCAGTGATCTTTCGGTCTGGCCATAGTATACAAAATTGCACTGACTCCAATTGATTCTGTACACTACTCCAGATGATGGTCGGTCGGTTTTTGTATACTGATGAAGGTTAAGAGTCAGCCGAAACGTCTTGCTAAAATATACAAATCAGTTACAAAACATGGCACTTTTATCGATTATGTCATCCCCTGACTACATTTACTCAATTTTAAATGTATGTATGCAGCTATGATCTTTCATTCCAAAGTAGTAATTTTGCTTTCTGTAACCACAGAGGGCAAGGGGGACCGTGGGGTGTCTCAACAATCCTATCACCCATGTATGTTTGTTGTGAATGGGCTTTAGGAGTGTTAATGTACCAATTCTAAATTATTGTGAATGAATTTTTCAGCTGATGTATGATAGGGCCAAGAGTACTCAGTCAGAGCGGGATCGTGCTGAAGCCAGGTATAACAGAGAATCATGAGTAAATTAAGCTGTCTGGATCTTCTAGAAAAAAATGGCAAAAAATTCTTTGACTGCCTCTTTGACAGCCTTGTAGTTTTAAAAATTATTAATATATAGTGTATAATTATATTGTTTTTCAATTTTTAGGCAAAAAGCTTTAGAAACTGAACGACGACGTGCAGCAAAAATTGCAGCATTACCTCCACCTGTGGATCCAATTGGGGTAAGGTGCATTGTAGGCAATTGCTAATTAAAAATGTATCCCACAGTGTAATTTGTATTGATTATTTAAATTTCATTCACTTAGTATACATGCTTTGTTTTGTTTTGTTTTTCTCCTGTTGTAAAAAAGCTTTCAATTGGTCAAAGTAAATGACATACTAGAATTAATTTTGATTAATAAATTCTCAAATTATTTTTCAGGACCTGTATCTGAGGAAAGGTACAGTTCAATTATTAATTACTTTATTTTTTAATGTTATATATTAAAATAATTTTTAATTTTAAGAAATTTGTAAAATTAAATAAATATAGTTTGTTGATGGCACTGATGTGTATTTTCATTTTCCTATCCTATACCAATTTGTTTGCTGAATGGGATTTTTTTTGTCCAGAAAACATCATTGATAACCAAAGATTACCTTGGGTTGTTTCTGTTAAGAATATAATTTTTTACACACCCCCAGATCAGTCAGTTCCCGACCAGAAAACGCTGGACAGCTTCACTGCATCACGCTTTCATTTGCACCCTTCTGTACATGTAGAAAGAGATTTGGATCCAAACCAGGTATTAAACATCAAGTAGTTATTACTTGAAATATTGAATCGAATATTCTACTAATAAGCAGCCAATATATACTGTACGCTTCTACTGGAAGTGTGTCAAGTGCTTCTCTCCAACCTGCCGTAGCGCTTTGAGCTGGATTTCCAACTCAGTTCTCCTACTACCCAGGCATGAGATCACTTAAATCACTTAAAAAATGTCCATTATGTGTTACCCTCCAACATTTTTGTCAGGTTAAGTTCCAACAGTTCACCAGCATCCATTTATGTACTGCTGGGTAGAGAGAGGCACTGTGAGAGTGAAGTACAGAGTAACAAATAGATTCCAGAGACTTGTACAATGCCTGAAACTACCAATTGAAAAAGACGCAAAACCATCTCCAGCGGCCGATAATATTTCTAACATGCACTTTATTTTCTGGCGATCAACCACTTGTTTAGAAACAATCCTGATGCTAGTATGGTCAAATAAGTGGAACAAAGCGCAATGCAAGCGGTACCATGCGTTGATGCCATATGAGGATACAATGTGGTGATTCAATGTGGTTAAAACTGAAATAAACACTAACAAAACAAACTTAAACAAAGAGAAAACAACACAAACTAAAACTTGTGATACTAATACAGACTTACATTAATAATGCGATGCTGGGACTGCTTACAAACTTGTGGCCAAGATATGACAAACTGCACCAGACGCTTGGATAAACCACCTGTGCTCTGCACTGTGAAAGCTTAAAATGCACTGCCAACGGCAAAATTATCTAATATATTGTACTGCTGCAACTGCCAAAAATATTTGAATAAATTACACAAAGCTACCAGTGGCAGCACTGCATTCCAACACATTATACAATACAATACTTGCTAAATTACTGGACGTATAAATAACAAAAATTTCAAGGTGTTGCGATCTTACAATGCCCAATATTAGGTTGTATTGTACCTCCATTATTGTAATTTGTTTTGTAGTTATTTATAAAGGGTAAAGTTTCAATATGATTTGAAATTATCTCTATCAGGAGGATGCCCGAGAGGCTGCCAAAGATGAGGAAGAAAGAATACAGATTATTATGGAGGTTAGTGATGTTAGTGATTGAACTGGTAAATTGTTTGTTTTATTTATTAGCTTGTACAGCTTGTAACCCAGATACAGATACAGCCTCTCTGTCTCTGGATTATGTACATTTATTTTGCTTATCTTTGTTCCATCCTGGATAGTTGCCAAAGTTTACATTGAATAGCCCTTGTGAGCTGCTTTCCACTCAGCCAATCAGCGGCACTCGTGTGCTTGTTCAAAATTGCTTGTCAGATGTGAGGTACAGATGTTTGGGGCTTGGATTTTTGGGTTGACACATTATCACTTTTTTATCTTACAGCCTCTAATTGGTTGTCGCACAATGTATCTCCCTGGCAAGGTTTCAGTAGCTGTTATAATTGGAAATGACCTTGTGCAACGCCCCCCCAAAAAAACTATGAGAAGACTTGGAGAGACCTCCACCCACCCTACCCCTCACATGTATGAAGATGTTCACATTGGTATGGAGGTTATTAGTTATGAGGAAACTGATGTAACACTTTGGATGTATTGTTTTTTTATATGGCAGGAAGTGCAGCGTGACAAAGCAGAACAGATAGAGAAGGCTCGACTGAGACACAAACATGCATTGGCACAACTGCAGTTGGAAGAAGTAAGAAGTTCAGAACACTTGGTAGTAATAAGTCAATACAGTAGAACCCTACTATTTTACTATTATTGGGGCAAAGAATATTGTGCGTTACACCAAGAACTTCATTATATAGAGGTTTGTTAAATGAAGGTTGCACAGATGTTAAACATGGTTATCTTGGGCTCAAACTATGTCTTGTCCTTGGACTCAAATTATTTACCCTTGAGTTGGATAATTATATGCTTTTTCAGTCACTTACTATTGGCAGAGGTCAACTGTAGCTCATATTACTATTGTTAGGCATGTAATTTTGAAGTCTCTTCCAAATCTAGGGACCTTATGAGTGAGATGGTAAGTGTACTTTGGTACCATACCTTTGGTAGTGTATTAACATTGTTTGGGGAGATTCTATATCTTCATCTTGCTTTGATTGCTTATGTTCCTGTGTAATCTGACAGGATCACAAGAAACTGATGGAAGAGCTTGACAGTTTAGAGAGACATGATCGTCAAAGAAGGCAAGAAGCTGTGGCAAGAATCCCGGTAATTCTCCATGAAAGATTCGGGATTTTGTTTTTCATAACTGTTTGTGTCAGTCTCTTCTTTTTTTAATTACAAAAACCATGACTGTTTGCACAGCAAATGCGAAAATATGGTGATTTTTGAGCATTGAGCAGTGAAGTTGCTCTGAGCACTGGAGGTTTTTTGATGCATTTATTTACAATACTAACCTTACTTACTTTACTAACAAAATTACTTACAACAGCAACAATTCTTACCATACATGTACTAATGCCACTTACAGTACTGACATTACTTACAAGTTTACAATACTGTGCATTACTTACTACACCGTAACATGACTTATATAACACTAATACTACTTACAATACTAACATACATATAAGCTATATGATAATGATTTACTTTTATTCATAACATTTTGTACAAAATACAACATTAACTAACTTATTACCAATATCCACCACTAGTTTACAGTTTCCTTCAAAATGAAGATGTCATTAATACCATTTTTTTTATCTCTGCAGGTACGTATATTTCAACCACCTCACAAAAGATTGGAAGATGCTGAGGATCGACAGAGAGACTTGGAGCAAGCATTTGAAGACATGTACATGCTGCAGACAGGTTTGATCAGTTGGTTTTTTAAATCATAGATCAGTTCCCACTTGAGTGCCAAAAGTATTTGGTTTTGCATTATTTAGATCTCTAGACTGTAGGTCGATGCCCCTAGTGACAGTACAACCCTCCAAGTTGCGACCATTTTACTCGCCATGGCGACTAGAATTTTGGAGCTGGCGACTAAATTAGAACGCAAGTCGCCAGCTCGGCGACTAAAATTAATGTGACCTATGTGTCAGGAGCTTGAGCGGACTATCATCCGGAGCGAAAAGAAAAACGTTCTGAGCATTAAGAATTCACTTTGCAAAGCCAGTTGTTGTGGGATTTTAACCAACAGAAATGGAGACTGAATAAAATGAAATGTTACATGGTAAACAAAGATCAAGGAATTGCATTCCGTTGAGCTTGGGACGCGACAAAATTCGTTCCACTCGACTGAACTTTGGCACGTGACGATTTTACCTGGAAGCGTGAGACAACACACGCAATCCGGTCATTTGCCATCTAAAAGAAGAGGAATTGCAAAAGCTTGGAAAGCTCGACGGTGACAGGATCCACAATATATTTGAGAAACATCCAGATGTATTTGAGAAACGTATTTTGTTTCAGTGGACACGAAAATACTTGACTTTACAGCAAACATGGTAACACAAGCATGGGGGATTCTATAAATAAAAAAACTGTGATGGAAAGTGGCTCGCAGTTGTAAATAAATTTCACTTGTGTGAACGAACCTGGGTTTATTTTTAAATTGTCAAAGATTTCATCAATAAAAAATATCCGTCTTAGTGATTGCTCAAAACTTGTGAAAGTATTTTTGTGTTGAGTATTCGCGTTCCGCGGTTCGCATATTAAATTCAAAATGACAAACAATTTGAGCGTGAACTTTTCTGTCCATTTCAATACAGTCTTTAATTTTCAGATGAAGTTTTATATCGTTTGATTATTCAAGCAGAAAACGAGGTTGAACATTTAAAAAAGATCATAAGCGATAAGGTAAAAATAGTGTTCACTTTATGGTCTCAGGAAGAATTTGATGCCGCCTTGATAAACATTGGAAAACTTTCCGCCATTCAGCTGCAAATGAGGCTATCTTATTTTAACCAGGTATAATCTGTGTCGTTTGCACTGCTCCTGTTGTGTGAATTATAAATGATATACACAAATATTTCTGTGTTTTGTGAAGCGACTTTTTTTCTTAATTTTCATTTTCATTTGATCATCAATCATTCCAATAAAAGCATATTTGAATCAACATTAGTTCTTTCACTGAACGGGACTTCAATTTACTTGGTGGTTCAAGGAAAATGTTATTAATAATACAATTAAATAATAATAAGATTATTATTTATTATTAATTAATTATTAATATATGTATATATTTTGGCGACTAAAATTTTTCACTGGTGACCAAACCTGAACAGTCAGTGGCCAAATGGCCACTAAGGAAAAAAGTTAACTTGGAGGGTTGCAGTATGAGTGCACTTAGGACTTGGTCCCACATGTGCCTACTTCATTGTCCTTGCTAATCTCAGCTGAGCTAAGCTCTTGTAAAGGGGTTGAAAAAGCTTGTTGTAAATGGTTTGTCCCAAGTCAACTTTGACATTTGATAACTTCACAACTGATCTTACTGTTGCTAGGTTACACAGGTGACCTGACTCTTAAGGGTGTTGTTAAAGCTTGTTGTAATCATTTTGTCCCAAGTCAACTTTGAAGTTCATTGACTTCATAACTGATCTTCTCTTGCTAGGTTACACAGGTGACCTGACTGTCACCCTTGAACCTTCTGAGTCTTTAAGGCCAGCATCACAAGATAGTTTACAGTCAGGTGAATGTCATCCTTGTGTTTGTTTTTGAATAGGTTCTTTAGAAATTTACCAAAGTTAACTTTTGTTTTCACAGTTGACATTATTTTGCATCTGTTATCAAAATTGAGTCAAGTTCATAATGGTTCATTCAACTGCATATTCAAAGTGACCTGGGCAGTACAGTTTTCTGGTATCGACTCATACTACTGGGTAGAGACAACTATTGACTAGAGAGAGTAAAATATCATGTCTATGAACGCATCACAAGGCCGGACCTGGGGCCCGTTTCTGAAAAACTTTTCAGGCCCATAAAGCTATTTTTAGTTGACCTGTATCTGAAAACAGAAAGGTTTATATGCCTGAAACGTCTTGTATGAAGGGAACCTCTGTGCATATTATTAAGAATGTGTGAATAAACAGCTCTGTGATCATAAGGTTTGAGATTTTGCTACAGCTTTTCGAGTGCAATAACTTTTCAGGACCTTCGAGAAAGGGGCCCCAGGTCCACCCCTCAAATCCAATGTGTAAAGCAACATTAATAGAATCATATAGTATGTAAATTTATGTACAATTGGACCATAAATCTAGTGTAAATATTGAGTAATAATCAAGAAACATTTTCTGGTATGTGTTATTACAGAGAGTGATCAGAGTGCTTCTGAATCTGAGGAGGCCAAAGAGGTTTGTATATTTATTGTGTGTTTTGTAGATCTTGCTCACAGTTCACCAGAGTGACAGTCAGCATGTTTTGCAGCATGGAAAGAAAAAGGTGCTGCACTATTGCTACTTGAAGGACTCTAGTCAGCATCCACTATTTTCGATGCCATCGAAATTATTGGTATTGCATGGTGAAGCGAAATCTTTTTACTTTACTGTGAGTTGTGTTCCTGAAAGTATGTTTAATTATCTTTAGTAGTTTCACAGTGATTTCCTTTGTTTCGACATGCCATGAATAAAATATAATAGCCAAACTCTTGCATGTAAAGAAAAACAAAGGTCATGTAAAAAAAAAACAAAGGTGTAGCTGACTGGAGCCCTTTAACAATTAGTCCGTGTTTTGAGTGCCCTTTACTTGATGGCAAAAACCATCTGCTTAGCCAATGAGATTGTGAATTTGCCAATGGTTAGGTTTTGGAAGTAATTTTAACATGTAAATACCTCTCACAAACTGAGTTTGAGGTCTGTGCTGTAAGTCAAGGACCAAGTTTTTCCCCTTCTTTTTTTTTTCACTTGGGGTAGTAATAAGATATTTATTAGCAAGATATTAATTATATCTCTACTGTGCATGTGATGGGTTCGGGAAGGATTTCTATTCACGTGAGATGGCATCAAATTTTTGACATGCATCAAAAGCAAAACAAGTCAATTTGAAATTTGAAATTTAAAGTAAAAGAAAGTTTTAAACTTTTATTTGCTCTAAAAGTAAAGAACAAGGCCTAAGAATAAGGCCTTATGCACCTCATGGCACAATGGGAACAGATGATGATGATGGTGATGATGAAAAGTTTAGAAACATTTTGGCGACAAAAACAGCGTTAAATTTTGGCAGGCTGTACAGTAGATTACTGTATGGCCTGCTAAATTGACCAATCAAAGTGCTCATAGTAACTGAGAGATATAATAAAAGACAAAACGGTTCCTAATTAAAATTATTTACCTGATCATCAACTGTGTTATTTCTGATCAAAAGCCACCACAAAGTGTGCCCAGTACCATTGTTCCTGGTAGGGGCTCAGAGAGAGTGGAGCATGATGACGGACCAGAAGCAGACCCTGAAAGAGCACCTTCTGGGGATAGTGCTCCCAAGGGACCCTCTGAAGGTATTAAGTAATTTTCATTGCAACGCTTAGCAGACTGGAGGTTGATCCATCAACCAGGAAGACCCCATTAAGGATTTAGTCACAGGCATTTTCTTTAGTGGGAAAACATGACCTAGCTCATTTAGCCTTACTGTCATGCTGTCTCAGTCACGCTGGTCACACTACACTGTGCAAAACCAGTAACATGACATAGATCCTATACAGTGGTATGGCATGAGCATGACTGTTCCTGTAAGATGGCGGAACAGAAATCTGCTGGTCAAGTTTAGTTGAAACACGATTCATAAAAAAAACCTTTCGGTTTTGACCATGGCAATAACTCCTAGGACCTAATGTGTGTTTGTATTCCCTTTCCCCTTCCAGTGTTGTGTACTGGCAAGATATACTCACGTGCCAGTATACAATAATATCAGTTGGGTAAGGCACAACGGAAGTTTGGTGACCAGATTTTAACTCAAATTGTGTTGTTGCCATGGACAACTGGCTCCATTCCCAGTGGCAGCTTGAACTCATTAACAATCAATGAGCTTCAGGAATGGTGCCTGAAAGGATGGTGGAGCCTGAGAGCAACCCTGTGTGTGGCAAGCACCAGGCACCATCACTCTGAAAAAACAGTGGAAATACAGGATACTTACCACATACCTACCATGAAGCCAAAGGGGGATGGGTGGGCTGGGAGAAAAGCTTAACAAGATCTGTCCAGCAGCAAAAAACACGCTGAATGAATTGAAATCGGAAGCCCGGCTGTAAAATCCAGGTGCACATGCACAAATCCCCCGGCCTCCCCGTTATACCAGCCTTTGATGTCATTATCAGCAAAGCTCGCAAAATTGTAGGAGACGTACGGCTGTTGATATTCTTATCATTGGAAACAAGGAAAGTTACCTGTGACAACACCCTTTTTTAATGCAAAACCTTGTCACCAATGTTCTGTTGCGCCTTACTCAACTGACAACCGTAAGCTGTTTTGTCAAGGTTGCACAAGGGCGGGGAGGGGCAACACATGTCAGATGTTTAAACACTAGGCTTGTGACAGCTTTGCATCTTGTAAAATTCTCGACAGATCCATTACGGCGCCTTTTGCAGAGGATTGAGAGACAGCGTGACCAGTGGAGGAGGAGACCACCTACTGAAGAAGCTCAACCACAGGCTGCTGGAACAACAGGTCAGCGATTATTAGTGTTTACTAGGAGTTGAGAACAAATTAAGCGACTTTGGAAAAGCTCACTTTCAGATTTAGAGTCGGTGTATTTATATGATGTCAAAGTGTTTAGGGATGATCAAAACATTGGATGGTAGTAGCTGCTTTAAATCTGTAGTTGAGAAGGTGATGTTACATGAACTGATTTTTAACATTGATTTTTATTGTAACAATGTTGTGTTAAAAATCGATATCGTGTAACATGGCGCATAGGGCGACTTTTAATGTGACATTTCGTTGTGGTAACATGTTGCAGGTTTTTGAAGGCAATTAAAAAACTTGCAACATTGCTGCCTGAATTTTGCATGTTGTTGTGTTAAAAATCGTCTCGTATAATATAGCACTGCCTACCGTTGCCGCAACAAAGTTGTGTCAAAAGTTCTCTCGTGTAACATTGATAAAAAACCAGCATTAAAAATCAGCTCGTGTAACATCACTTTTAAACAAACAAAAAAAATATTGCAAACAGAACGGAAACGTATCGAGAAAATCTTGGAAAGATTGCGCTATTAAATTTGGCAATCATAACGTTGAAGGATCCCTACAACAATTAGTTTTGAAACTTTTTATGGCATTTCTTGCCAGGCATCCCTCATTCTGTGCCTTCAACTAAACCTCCACTAAAGAAACAAGAATTCAGGTTTGTTTATGTTTTATGTCTGTATTGATATGTTTGTATTTGGTTAAATTTCCCACACTGCATCCAGACAGAAGCCTCTTAATTGAAGTGTAGGTGACAGATATTTTTTATTGGCTTGATGGAATCTACACGAGATCTTGATATGGAAATCACTTAGTTTTTTCATTTCTATTTGTTTGGTTCGCAAAATTTGTCGGCCTATGTTCTTGTTTTGACACCACAGCCTGACTAGTCCCAGGCCTCCACCCCAGTCAGTTTCTGACCAACCGGAAGCAAAATTTTTCGTTTTCAGATACCTAAAACACGGTGAAAAAACAGTGATATCCAATTTATTTTTTCAATTTCCATATTGAGATCTCGTGTAGATTCCATCAAAAAAATTTTAAAAATCTGTCATAGACACTTAAAGCTGAATAACTTTGCTTCCTTCCTATTTAAATTTCATCACTCGCAGGATTCCCGAGACCATTCCATTCTCTACTACTCCTAAGCAAATTGCAGATGCAGAATTGTCTAAAGTGGAGGAGGAAGCAGAAGAAGATGGTGGACATGACGCAGCTGAGGTAGAGAATAAGCCTCCAGGCCCTGTCCCGGACCATGATAGTGGCATGTCGCATCCAGCTGTGGACGGGGCACGGACATTACTTCATCCATTGGAGGCTGCGCAAAGGTCACGCACTACCACACCCATAGGAAGAGCAGTATGTATTGTCTAGGGAGGGTAGAGTGAGGGTTGCTGCACAAGCAGTGTCCAAGCTTTGTCCTGTTGATGATTATAATTGCCGTTGTTTTGTATTGACCTGTTGAATTTTGCTACTGATTGTGTTGTCGTGAATGATGGCAAGTAACAATAAATCTAACTTACAAGAAAAGTAGAAATGCACCTGTTACGTATAGAAAATGGCAAGCACATCTGCATTGACCAGAGAATTTCAATTGGATGAAAATTGCAGGAGTAAGTTATAAGTGTGTATGAGAATGTGAAGAGGCATTTCCGGTTATTCAATATTCTACATTGTAACGAATGCAAACGTTGAATCTCTCCAACGTAAAAGAAAATGCTCAACCTTGAAGACACCATAAGTTTCATTTACGTGTAATTTTCTTAAATGGCAATTGTCTCATTGCAGTCTTGACTACTTTTAATAAATAATCTGATCTCAGCCCACAGCACAACTAAGCCAACAGGAGGCTCTACTGGAACAACAAAGACTAAAACTTCAACTACAGCAACAAAATCTCCTTCAGCAACAGTTGGAACAGCAGCTGCAAGAATACCAAAGACAGCTAGCTGATATTTATGGACATGTTGATGTGCCTGGGGGGCCCTTAGTCCCTGACTTAGGGCCCTCAGGGAGAATGTCTTTGGAAGAGCCATCCCTAGGCGGATCCCCTTATGAAGGGGCCTCATCTCTTCCAGACACGGTACGTTTGTCAGGAAGTTCTTGAATGGAGTATCTTTTGAACTCCTTGACATTCGAGGCAGGTAACGGTAGATTATTTATCGAGTTATGAAAGTGCAAGAGGAAGTTTTGTTTTCTCACCTGTTATTTTTCATACTCTGCTGTTCAGCCTTAAACAAAACTACTTTGTTTTAATGCCATTCGAATTAAAAACTGCCATTGAATTTAGCTGAACTTTTTTTTCTCTTTTTCTCATAGACTTTGGAGGAACCAGAAGGTGTGCAACAGAGCCCCCTCCATTTACAAGCCCCTTTCAACACAGCCCTCCAGACTGTGGTCCCCAAGAGCTCATCAAGAGAAGGGTCCCCACTGCTATCTGAGACACTGGAGTCGTCAACACTGGGAAGCGTAACTTCCGATGAAACTGTGAAAATATCAGAATTCCAAAGAACATTGGAAACAGCACGTGCCACGGCGGAAAAAGCAGCTCAACTACGGCAGAAAGAAAGGAACGTTTTACAGGAGCTTAGCAGAGTACCTTTGGAAGATGTACCATTCAGAAGTGACCATATCCTTCCAGAGAAAGATGTATCTTCTGGAAGCGCTTCAAGCCTTCAATCCAACGAGCTTGTTAATGTTTCAACCCCATCGACTCTTTCACTTAGCATGACATTACCCTCTGAACTTAGCGTGACAGCGACCATGTCACGCACCACTCAATCTGGTTCATCTTCTCGTGAATCTGACCATGCATATCCATTAACCTCTCAAATTCAGTCACGTTTCTCTGATGTCAGCAAAACTGTTAGCGTAACAACTGCAGCATCGTTTCTTACGAAGATTTCTCAAAACGAATTCTCTCGACCACTGTCATCCATTCCTCAACAATATTCGGTGTTAGCCTCAGGATCCGAAACTTCCACTCGCACCTCCAGTGCTCTACCATCTACTGTATTAAGCAGTGGCATTGCAACAGAGGTCCCTGGCAGAAATTCTCTAACGGTTGCTTCTTCCAGTGGATCAGTGCCATCAAGAGTGTCACAGCCTTCTGTTTTTCAACCATCTATTGCTCGTTCAGGTTATTCTCCAGGGTATGTAGACTACTATTATCAAAAGATCGAGGAAGAACGTCAGCTTTTTGAAGCGCAGAGAAACCGCATCCGGCGTTATAGTGACTTAATATATAAGAAAACAGCCCTAGAAGGTCCAGAAGATCAAACGTCTCAGGCCTCAGGAAGCATGAGAAAAAATGTGCCTCCCACAGGGCCTCTCGTGAGAACGAGCCCTTATATTTCAGACCAGTATGATAGGGTCCCTTTGCATCTAGAAAGGAATATAGAAGACACAAATAAGGAAAATCAGGGCTACATTGCAAATTCCACAGGATTTATAGGACAGGACAGATTACAGGATATTTCAAAGAGGCTTGGCGCCTTCGAAAAGGCGTTAACCACCGGATCTTATTCTACGGTTGTGACTTCCAGTTACACTTCAAAGCCTTTGAGAACGAGTGATTGGAGTCATGGATCTAGTACAGAGTACATGTCACTTCCACGTGAAGCTGCTAGAGTAGGTGCGACTGGTAGTGCAGGGTCAACTTTGTCTTCCTTGTCCGAGCTGACGGAAATGATGACGAGATTGACGTCAACAAGTGATGAATCTGACATCACATCCCTTAAGTCACGTGACATATCAGGTGCCAAAGAGGGACTGCCTTCATGGGGCCGCCGTAAGCATGTTGTTTATGGCCCTGAAATGGCTGCAGATGCAGGATTTGGTTCCTCTGTTGGACATTTGTCATTAATTGGCTTAGAAGGGAACATTAACATGAGGGGTTCATCTAGAGATAAGCTTTATGTTCCTAGCAGTTTTGTGTCCTCAAAAGCAAATGGGGCCCAGGATGTTGCTCACGCATGTGTTCCCATGAGAATAAGCACCACATCATCTGGGGTTGTTGAGCCCCATTTAAATGCATCGGGGTCACGCTGGACTAGGGGCTCAGGTGGAAAGCAGTGGTTTGTACTTTCACGATCGCACACCTTGTCATCTGGTGGAGGAATTTTAGAGAAAGATAGTGACATCCCAGGGGAGGTGGGGACGGACAATGTGTTCCCTGATGCCTCTGAAAAGATAGGTTAGTCCATGTCTTCAGTTGACTGAATGTAACTAATAATGGTCGTTAGAATTTAGCCCAAGAAATATGTGCGCTGATTGGTTTAAAATTTTGTTTCTATGGCTCGATAGAAACACAGAACTAGCACGAGCTGTTGATGTAACGATGGCTCAAGCAAAGAGAATTCACATTTTGATGATCAAAGTAAACAAGGTTTCTTTTTTTTCGTCCTGATATTTTCTAAAAGAAATAGGAAACATGTTCTCCTTACTTCTATTGAGTTGTAGAAACACTTGTGGAAGTTTGGGAGAACTCAAGAAAGCTGTGGAAACACTCGCCTGTCAGCTCGTGTTCCCACAGCTTTCTTGTTCTTCCAAACTTCCACTCGTGTTTCTATTAAACAATTAGATCGTGAGCTGGATTGTCAGGGTGCAGCCCGAGTCAACTATCACGCATAGAAATCCAGAGCGATTCTAATTGTTTTACTATAAACCTACTAGTCGTTCAAAACTTTATCTAAATTCTCAGACACCTTGAAAGCACAAAGAAGCGACCTCCATCACAGTTACACTACTCACTCTGTACCACAAAATAGATAGTGAGTAGCGTAGCCAATAAGTAGATTTAAACTAAAACTCGATAGAAACACGATACATGCTTTCTATTTCTTAAGGCCGCCGCACACTAGCCGATTCGACAAAAAATCTTCACTTGTTGGCTAGTGTGTGGTGAACTCAGACAAGTCTGCGACAAGATCAGGGCTTGTCAGGCAATATCTGAGAGTGCTAGATCTCAAAACGTCTTGTCAGGCCTGTCGGCTAGTGCGCAGTGGACCAAGACAATTTGTCAGAGCTCACACGTGCCTCAACCAATTAGGAAAGGTCATGAGAGTCACGTCAGTGGAATAGGCACCATCTTGATTTTGGATGACTCAGCCCCAAGCCTCGACATGGTTAGTCATGACAAAAAGTCGGCTAATGTACGGCAAGCTGATGGCCCGACAAATTTTAACCTGATTTGACCCCGACAAAAAATCTGCATTGGCTAGTGCGCAGCAGCCTTTAAATAATTAACAATTCTGATTGGACAAGATTGGCCATGTGATGTTCTAAATGAAGGACTATTGTTGTCTTTTGCCTCTTCTTCAAAACGAGTCTTCTTTGTAAATCCTTTTATGATGCAAAAACTAAGCTACACATTTACTTGACATTGACATCCGACGATGTCAGAACATCGTTCTTTCTTTTGCTAATATTTGTGTTGAAAATATTCCCTCAAGCCTTAATATTTTGTTGAGGTAAATGTACGATAACAAAAATGCTTAATTTTAGTTTAACGTTGTATCAACATCTTTCCTAGATCCCTCTCTCACTGGTAAGTAAGCAAGGGCTCTGTGTACAGTACTAAATTTACACTTCACTTGTTTTTCAAGGTCCTGTATCAGGCCGTGAGGAGACTGGATCCGTGGCATCTGTTTCTTCAGGCAGTCTATCTTCTGGCACTGTGCAGTCTGGTATTAGTGACGATAGACTTCATGAATCATTTGCCACAAATGTTGAGCCACGCGGAGTCGAACCATCTACAGTAAACTAATAATGTCTTCCTGCTGTAAGTGACTCAGTCAAGACAAATTTTAATTTGAGTTTTTTGCTGGTTGTTTGAATGTTAATTTGTAATTCCGTGCATGAAGCTGTATGTTGGAAACCCGCCAGATTTTAAGAGATTTTGTAATTTTCACTGTTTCCATGTAGCATAGTACACAAAGAAATTGTGCAAGTATTATTCGAGTTGGACAATGCAAATTTAGGTTAATTTAAGTTGTAGATGCAAGCGATTGAAATGGTAGCCGAAAAAGGAATGAATAATTAGGCCATATTGGTATTCATGGTATTAGACTGGAACTAGCTTGCAATGGAGGCTCTTGTGGGGGAATATCATTAAAGAAGAGATTTGTTATTTGCTTTTACAAAGACTCCCTGCATGAGCCTCAGTTGCAAGCTACAATCGTGGACAAAAGTCCTTGGGACACTTGTGTAACGTAACAACTTATCTGTGTTTTACAAATGAAGTTTGAAAAAAGTGCTGCTATCCTTTTAAAAGCGCGTTGCTGTTCCCTCTCCCCACCCAATACAATGTTGAAAATCAGGAGAATTTGCAGGGACTAATATTGTATGTGGGGTGGGGGGAGAGGCTAGGCAGGTGAAGTTGTGTTCTTGTCTGGCTTGTGTTCAAAAGTGCCAAAAGTGCAAATTTGTCCCAAGACATTTGTCCATGATTGTAGTTCCAGTCCAATTCTGAAAATACGAATATTGCCTATTCAGTATGACGTCCTTATTCCAGTGCATGTACTGAAACTAGGTTAGTTCTGTCCTGCACCGATATGAACGTCACATCAACAGTCATCGTTATTAAAAGATTGTTGTTCAGTCTCTACTTGCTCTAAGATGTGTTCTTTTAGTTCACCTCTCTAATCTCCAAAACCAACATTTCCAAATTCTGATTTGAACTGAATATATATAATTAACATTGTGTAGAAGAGTAAATTGTAAAGGTGCAGTGGCCTCATGGTTAGTGCACTTGCTTCTGGATTGAGTGGTCTGGGTTGGAGCCCTGGCCGGAACATTGTTTTGTGTTCTTGGGCAAGACACTTTACTCTCACAGTGCCTCTCTCCATCAAGGAGTAAAAATGAGTACCGCCAATGGGGGTAACCCTGCGATGGACTAGCATCCCATCCAGGGGGAAGTAGAAATACTCCTAGTCATTTCATGCTACAGGAACTGGAGATAAGTGCCAACCTGGTGGGCCACTGGGCTCGATGCAGGAGTAAATACTTACTTAACTTTTTCTGCTGTTTTGTTTTACTTCGCCACTTAGATATTGTCTGTGTCTAATGAGACACAAGAAAGTTCCTCTACAAACAGTGATCTCCCTGAAGACAATCAATAAATCAAGTACTGGAAACTCAGAGGAAACTGTTGGATATGAAATGGAGCAGGACAAACCCCAAGAATTCCTAAAGAAAACTCAGGCCAGGGTTGACAAGGCCAAAGCAAAGAGAACATTAGTAAAGCCTCATTTGAATGCCAAACAGTGTGGAAAATTATGGGCTGTTGGAACAGGACATTAAAGCGATTAAAACTGCAAGTTCTAGAGATGTCGGAATCAAACAAGGAAAAGAGCAACCAACCATTTTTGTTACTGAAAGTTGGAAACTAGTAAAAAAAAGAAAAGGTCATGGGCAAAAGAAGATGAAGGGTAACAGAGAAAATCCCCCATATAGGACCTTTTTCCCAAGGTACTCCCGTTAAAGTTGTTTTTAGACTTGGTACCCAGTTCTTCTGCGGATGTGTGATTTTTGTGGAGGATGAAAGCTGTTTGTGCTGTACACGTACATGTAAGTAAAATCCACATCACAGGGCTGGCTATTTGTAGACACCCCTGGGATTTCGAAACTGGGATTGATCTGGAAACAACTTGATAAGGATTCTGTCGGGAATAAAGCCTATATGGGAATAACTCTGTAAACCCATTATCCCCTTTTATTAGGGGCTATTTTGTTCTTTCTTGGCTCCAGTAGCAAAACTGTTAGATAAAACTTAATTTATTTTTGCAGCATAGCAAAAAAAGGTATTTCTGTAAAATACCTAACAAAGGTAATAAAGAGATATTTTGAAAATCATTGTACTCCACTGGTGTCATCACTGAAATCACAGTTTTTCAACAATGATCATCACTGTACTAAATGACTCAATCCCAAAGATTCGCTTTATGTCTTAACAGCAATGGCTTCCAGACAATCACCCACCCCAGTCAACAGATCTGTCCCTGCTTATCCCATCAGAAGTACTTTTTCGTGTTTGTTTGTATTCAGTATTTTGTTGCCATGGCAAAGATGACTGGCAGGGAAAACTGACAGGAGATTGACACACGTCACAGCTACTAGATTTCTGCCAGGGAGCTTTTTGGCAAACGGCACCATAAAAATTGGAACCTTTAGTGGATCATGGGACGTGTTAAATGAAGGTACAGAAAGGGTTGTGATTTTCCGATTAAAAAAAATGTTAAAGGTTACTATGTGATAGAGTGAGACAAACAGCTGGTAAACACGCTTTTTGTGTTCTTGTCTGGCCACTCAGTGGCAAGCGGTGATTGAATGGCGGCTTGAATGAACACTTTCATTTAATAATTCAAAGCCAGATCTATGGCATTTTTTAGCTAATGGATTTTCAAGCTTTGTGTTAATTTATGATTGAGAAAAAGTGGATTGATTGATTCCTTAAACTGTGCAAACTATGCTAAACAGATGGCTAAAATGAAACGCTTAGAAGTGATTTTTCCATATTATTTTTTAAGAATATTTACGTGCTCAAAAGATGATAGTTTCTGCCTGAAATCTTCCCCTTCTGTGTGGAAATATTCTGAAAACAACATTTTGAATAATTTTTTGTTCCCCCTAAAATCATGAATTTCAGTTTTAAATTTCAAATGAAGTACTTCTACCTTTACCTTTGAAATTTCAAATCGGTCAGTTTTATTTAAACAATCCAGCTTTGTATTCTTTCTGAGATCGAAATAAAACTTTCAAATGAAAGCGTTGTGAAAGGTGTTCTAATTTGAATGGAATTTTAGTTTCAGCTTCGCTGTCGAATTAGTTACTGATCTGTTGCTTGTATTCTGTAAATTAAAGCTGACACAATTTTTTTCCAAAAGCTATCGATGGAGCTTTTTATCTTTGATGAAGGAATGCAAGTATCTTAATCTTGTCACCGATTTTCTCTAAATTATCTTTGAGCAATTTGAAAATGACTAAAAAACATTTAGAAGGGATCCATTGGGCTCCAACACTTTCAAAACAGCTTTTTTGTAGCTATTTAAACCTTATTTATTCTCCCATGTAACTTCTCTTTTTTCGTTTATTCCAAAATGAACTCTTGTATTCATTAGCATCTCCAGAGACAGTCAACAACAAAACCTAGAAATTAAAACACCATTTTGTTTATTTACAACGTCGAAATATTTCATTATATTCGCTCTAGTAGGAAGATAATTTATAAAGTGCCACAAACCAAATTTATGTTGACCCGATATTAATCGATAACAATCGATAACAATCGATATCAATCATATCGATTGGCGATAGTAATCGATGGCAATGGATTCATCAATTGGTAGCGACTATTGGCGATTGTTATCAGAAATTATTTTTGTCCTTTCACAAGTGACACAGCTGATAAAATGTTTGACAAAATTTGTCTATAGTGGTTTTATTGAGTCAATTTTTCATCAGAGCCTGTGTGTCTTACAATCATTGACAAAATAACAAGAACAAAAATAACTTGCAGAAACGTTTTGGGCTTTACATGTTTAAGACACCGGAAGAAGCTCATCCCAGAGAAGCAGCGTAAAACCCTCCAGTCTCATTGTAGCATTGGCATTAAGATGAAGCAAAATAAACAACAGGTCAAGTCGGTGTTCTAGTGATTTCAGTTATTTGCATTTGGAAACAAATGTAAGAATAGATCTCTGAGTAGGCCAAAAGGAAAATATAATCTAGTAGCATGCTGAAGATGAACATCTCGTGTTGTTTCAGGTATTATTAAATTACACAATAACAAAGCCATCTTTGCATAGTGCGAGCGATAATTGTCGATTATTTTAAGAATCTGTAATTAACAATCAATAGGGAATTTTTTCTGCGAGTTATCAATTGCCGATATCAATCGTTAGCAATTGTTGATTGAATCGATTAATTTCTGATGTCGATTTTATCGATTGACCACACCTGGTCCTTTAAGTAATTGGTTTTGCATCAACTCTGCTACACGATTGGCTTAAAAAATTTGTGCCACTTTTTCATCCAATCAGTAGTAAAATTGAAACCAATCGAGACTTGCTCGCACACGTTTTCCTGCACTGTGTCAACTACATATAATTACTTGAAGTTTGTTCACTGTATTGTCTGTGTCCTTTGTGATTGGCTGAAGTGGTAACTTTGGTGTGGGTTTTACGACACTCAGGAGAAAACTGCTCTAACGAGTTCTTAATCTTGGCACCTATTAAGTAACATGATTAGATTGACTTTGTCTATTCGTGCACTGATAAAAGGAAGAAGCTATCGCAGAAGATTAATCGGTTTTCCTAAGTTGGCTATTCTAAAGGAGCTATGTCATGGTTTGGGTATTTTGAAAAGTTTAGCCTAATGTTTTCAAATTTGTTTGCAATCCCTGTCAATCTCGCCATCCTTAACAATCCTTGTTTCTTTATGGTTTATTATCTCTTTAGTGTTTTTCTGAGTAAACTATTATTTTCAGGTTTCCTTCATTCATACAGCAGAGTATTTTTGTAAGTTCTTTTCACCATCTCAGTGTCACTGATTTCAAAATGATACTTCTCTTAGTAGGTCTGCAGATTTCGTGAAGAAACAAGGTATGCATTCTACAAAAAGTTGTCTCATTGTTGCACTACAAGGACACCAAAATAAATTGGTAGCGGCCGGAAGCTGTTTTTGTGCTAATGCTGGAAGATGCGGAAACCTGGTGCTCTTTAATGATCTGATAGGCTTATAGTGACCAAAAATTGATCAAATTACTCAGTAACTACCTAGCAATAGAAAGCAACACCATCTATCAAATGGTCTTAACAAACGTTTTTTAGCAGTTAAGTTTGTATGTCTGAGAAGGCCGGGCCAAGTGGTTAATACCGCTGGATGTTATCCAGCTTTTCCTTCATTTCTAATTCCCATTGATATCTGCGAGTTCGGATCATAGTGAAATAAAAAGGTGTTTTCTATAACAATGTGGAGGCGCGGTGGCCTCATGTTTAGTGCACTCGCCTCCGGATCAAGCGGTCCAGGTTTGAGCCATGGCTGGGGACATTGTGTTGTGTTCTTGGTCAAGACACTTTACTTTCACAATGCCTCTCTCCACCCAGGTGTATAAACTGGTACTGGCAAGTATACTGCTGGGGGTGGGGGAGAAACTCTGTGATGGACTTGCATCCCATCAGACTCCTAGTTGTTTCAAACTGAAGATAAGCGGCTTTATGGGCCACTAGGCTCGTATGCAGACTTTACCTTTCTACAATGATGTGGAAGGAAAAACAATGACATCATAATCAGTGACACTGACATCATTTTTTTCATTTTTAATATAATTCTTGAATGTACAACTTTAAAAAGTAGGCTTTCGTACTAAAAAGGAGCTATAAATATCAAAAGCTATTATGAATAAATCTAGGAATAAAATATGTACAGTAATTTTTAAATGGATTAATGTTATCTCAAATTTGAATTTAAAAAGGTTGGTTAAAATCTCTCCCACAATGGACACTGAATCACCAGCACAGATTTCTCTCCAATATTATTCAGTTGTTTTTCACTTTATCTGTTCTTTATAAATAACTACATTTACTATATGGCAAGGGAGTCTTGAGCTAAATCCAAGCATTCTGATGGTTCTTTCTTGGTCTGGATTTTTCCATACGAAATGGGATCATGAAAATGGTCATAAACCATGTATTTTTTTTGTTTCTGAAAGCTGGCAAATCTAAATTTGCATCTAAAACTGTGTGCCATATAATAAACTACTTCCTTAGGTAGCCTGCTCAAGCTGTACTGGAAAATATTGGCCATCACTCCTTTTGTGTGTACCTCATTCAGCTTGGTCTGTACTGCCACGACGTCAGGCCAATATTCCCCAGGACAACCCTACTACTGTAAATCAGTAAGAGGTGAGCATTTAAAGACCTGCATACTGCTTCTCAGATACATGACATGATAGATAGAATAAAAATTAAATTAATAAAATAATTTGAACTCTTAAAATACCTTTGTAATTTGAATTTTGCCAAATGTTACTCCAAAAACCTTCACTTGATTCATCGGGCAAGGGAAGAACAGAATCCACTTTCCACTAGCCCCAGGTTATTGGATATAACTTTCTTTGCAAGCTGAGCAAGATTCTGTCTTGATTTTAGAACAAGGATGTGAAGAAAGCATATTTCTTTGTTGGTTTTCAGTGTAGGGCTGCCACTTGGTGCTAATAAGTGGATAATACAACTGGCAAGTATGGTTGTAATGACTAGAAGTGCACTATTTGAAGATATTCAAAAACAACACATAACAAAATGATATGTGGGACTTTTGAAAGGACACTAACATTGTGCTGTTTTACTGTAAAATGTTTTTTGTTTTTTTGCTATTTTACTTGCTTGATCATGTAATATTCTGTAATGTATCCTTCAGCTCTTTGTCACCAAAACAATCAAGTCCTCATAATGTCTTTAAAATATCGGCAGACGTGATAATGGATAAATTACTTAACAAAACAATATTACCACCAAATTCTTATAACTGACATTATTTTTTATAAAATGCTAGCTTGTATTAGTAAGGGGAATTAGTACTTTCAACTCCAAACTGAAACTTTCAATCAACAAAATGTGTTGACTGTTATTAAACTGGTGCATGGTGTCAATTAATTAATTATTCCAGTCCCCTCCTCTCCTTTGCTTGGACGTGTAACAAATCCAACTGTTTTCATTTTTATACGCTGCTACTGATGTTTAATGTTTCTCCAACAATTTTAAATGTGCTTGAGGTTGCGCTGTCAGAAAATCTTTCATTCATTGTCACTGATGTCTGAAAACAAAAAGATATGTAAGTACAGTGGAACCCCTATTAAATGGTCACCCTCGGGGAAATGGGAGGTGGCCGTTTGATAGGGGTTGGCCACTTAATAGGGGTTGGTGTACTTTGAATATTTTTCACCATCAGGTTAATTTCTTAGTGAACATGGTGTCACTTCAAGACAGTCATGACAAATGTGTGTTTGAATGTTTTTATCACTTGTCACCCTCAGTTTCGGACTGTTATCTGCCATCACCTTTTCCAAAACAAAGTTTTTAAATTTTGGGTGGCTGTTTAATAGGGGTAAAAACAATAGAAAAACCCTCATCGGGACAACCAAAAGGTGGCTGTGGCCGCTTAATAGAAGTAGCTGGTTAATATGGGTTTTATTTACAGTATTTAATACTGGCTGCTTAATAAGGGGTGGCCGCTTAATAGAGGTTCAACTGTATAATTATTAAATTTTTATACTGCAAACTTAAGGTTTGTAAAGGCATGAACAGGCTAGTAGACTGTGAAGAGAACTAGTACAAATTCATTTTGTTGATAGAAACCAAATTTCTGACATTCAAAAATTTGTTACAGATACTGGTTGATTGTTGGTGTGACTTGACTGCATGCTAAGTTTAAATTATTTACAGAATTGGAAATTACAACTTTAGTTTATGATCAACTTACCACTGATATAGGAAATGCGAACTTCTCTTCTTTAAATTCAGCAACCTAAAAGAGGTGATAATTGACATAAATAATGGAATAATTGCCATTACCAAACTGATTAACAGGGAAAATCAGTAACTATGAATATTGTGATGGTTAGACCCTTTTTTATTCCATACTTCTGCCAACTGTTACTATGAAGGCACTGATGATTCCCAAGAAATACTGCTTTAAATAAATCATTCAAGCACATTTTTTAAGCTTATGGTAATGAACGTAATACATGCTTTCGAGCAAAGGAACTCTAAAGAAACTAATCAAGACTTACTATACTGCCAACAAGCAAGTCATAGCTCTGGCAAAGAGAATTTTATTTATTCTCCTAACAGATTGTCACACAGATACATTTCTTAGTGATAGGTGCATTGGAGAGCAGTTCATTCATACTCAAGTTCTTCGTAGTGGAGCTCCGGCAGCCTGATGGGCCGCCAAGTGGAACACCATACTCATATTGGAAAGAAAACCCAACCCATGAATTGATTTTCTCATGACTATCATGGCTAGCGGTATTGCTCGTGAGTGTGTTAACGCACGACAATGAAAAAGTTGCACAACATGGTTGCCATACTCTGGCTAATAGGTTGACTGAGACATGTATGCAGCCTTGGTTTACAGCATACATCTTTGATATTGAACATCCATGTTATGGTCACATTGACACCTGTTAAAACAAGGTATCTGTTGACCAGTATCACACAACCATATTGCAGGCTCAGTTTTAAAACACACTGAGTCCACGTTTTTTTTTTTAAATTGACCGCTGCCCAAGAACTGGTTTTTGGTTGGATCGTGGGCTCAAGCCAGGTAAACTCTGTGTAATCGAGGCCGGGTTAGCAAGTTACTATGTGCTAACCCAGGATTAAAAAAGAAGGCCAAAGAATATAAACAGAAAACGAAAAATTTATGGAAAATTAAAAAACTCAAATCAAAATTATCGCTTGTCCTTTGCTCCACTTCTGATGTCATCAGCTTTGACCAAAATTGGCATCATCTATACTCAACTTCTGCAGGAAATGATCTTTTCAATAATACCCAGATCAGAGTGATCAGCTCAATGGAGCCTGAAATATGCACGAAAATGCTCAGAAATTTGAGTGAAAAACTCACAGCAAAATTTCCTGCGACTACATGTGGCTACTCTATGGTAAAAATTGCCCATGTCAATGATGCTTTCTCAGACTTTTGAACTGGAAGCAAGCCCAGCAGAAAGATAAGAAAAGGAGAAAAAGGAAAGGCAAAAAAAAAAAAAAAAAAAAAAACGAAAAGCCTAAAGATGTAGGTCACTTTCTCGTCCAAAAACATCTCAAAATTTTGATTTCTGCGCTGCCCGAGCAAGCATGCTGAAAAGTGCGATGCTAGTGGAAAGAAAAGCATGTTGTCATGTTGCAAATGCCTTTTTGAGTAGATTGGAGCTAATTTGGCCCATATCAAGCCTGAAAATCTCCAAAATGTCCGAAAAATGCATTTTTGGCAAAAAGTTCTAGGAGTGAATGGGTTAATCTGGCTCCAGGAGCTCCGCTTTTAGGCTTCGCTAAATCTAGATTTTGTCGAGCAGGTCAGTAGTGTAGTTATCATAAAGCTTGCACTAGTTATATTATGACTGCACAAGTGTCAAGTTACTGGTACATATTGCCTGGGATCATTAAACGTCTTTGACGGCCTGGATTTCAAGCAATATGTTGCCTCGAAATGCTGTATTTGCGTTTGGTGGGCCTTTTTGAGCGGCGTCGACAAAACCTGGATCGGACCGGATCACGGATCGGATCAAGGAAAAAAATTCAAAATTCAAAATTTTGTTGAGCAAATTACACTAGAGTGACTACTGTCAGCAGAACGTGTTATTTAATTCAGGTGCGATATTCCTTTATTCTTTTATAATATCAAGCCAACAGGGAGCTGGTCACAGATGAAAACATGTCTTCATATCTTTCTCCACAGTTCAACTATATGATATTTCGTATATTCACTTGCACTCTTCACCATCTATGGGTAAATTACGAACTCACAATGTGACCAGCTCCCAACTGGCTTGATAGCTCAGTTGGTAGAGCACTGCACCGGTATCGCAGAGGTCATGGGTTCAAGTCCTGTTCTGGCCTGAATTTTTTTTCAGGCTTTAATTTCGTAACTGCTTAAGTTGTGTATATAATTGCGATGATCAATCATGTCTTTATATCTTTCTCTGCAGTTCAGTTAAATGATATTCCATATATTCACTTGCATCAAAGGTAAACTGTCATAAAATAAGTCAGCATGGTAATAATAGGACGAACGTATGAATTGAAACACAGAAACTAAAAACACTAAAAAAATTAAACACCTGATGATTTCAAACAATTTCCGTTTTTGAGACAAGTATATACTTTTACAAGATGTGAGTTTGGAATACGATATTTCGCACTGGAATAGAACGAAACAAACCATTTGTATTTCAAGGAAATATAGCTGTTTTACAAAAAATTATAGGAATAATTTCGATAGTGTGAACGATAACGCAACCCGAGAATAAACAACATTTTAGGAGTCACGATTTTTAGAGTCATTTTTAGGGTCGTAAAGAGCTGCCTTTAAATAAAATAAGACGTTAAAATGATCGTGTTCTAGGATAGAAAACACTTAAGAGGCAAGAACAAATCAAAACAGAATGAGGATCGTTAAGGATGGCAAAGATTAATGAGGACTGTAAATGATGAACTTGAAAAACTGTAGGCTAGTTTTTTCAAGATGCGCAAATCGTGACGTAGCTCCTTTACAGCAAGTCATGTCCTTAAGCTTTCGTACGTAAGTTTTCTCATTAGCTGTAACGCCAACTGTAACGCTCACATCTGACATGAAACTGTAGCCGAGAATTAACTACTGATACTAACAACAATTTCAAAACGAGAATGGGAGGTTCACGCAAGCTTCGAGCCAACTAACGTTCAAATATAACTACATCCGCCTGTTCACTACAATTTAAATTCGTCGTAAATTAGGCGCTTATGTGGCTTTTTAAATGACCTCTTGTCAGTCTCTGTAATTAACATGTCATTGCGTCAAATTCGGGATTCTTATTTTCATTTAACATATTTTAGTTTTCCACTTTTATTTTTTTATTTATTATTATCTTATAAATGATTTGATTTTTTTTGGATTTTTTTTCTTCAATTTTTTTTTTCTGTGATCCGGTCCGTGATCCGATCCGTGATCCGGTCCGGTCCGGTCCGGTCCGATCCTGGTTTTGTCGACGCCACCTTTTTGAGCGCGAAAAACTTACGTTGGATGTGGAGTATTGCACTTGCCCTTTCGGTGACTTCCAAACACCCTTTTCCTGACATTTTTCATTTAACGTCTTCCACATTCTGTAGTATTTCCTCGCTAGGGAGAGAAACCTTTCGGATTTTTGTTTCTCTGCGTCTATAAGCTCCCGCATATCGACTTGCACTTTATCGATATGTTCTTGCCTGCCCATCAGCAATTTCGCGAGTTTCGCTTCTCTCTTCCTGGCGACTCGTCTCTTTCTTACTTCCTTTCGTTTTTGATTTTTAGTTTTTGCTTTCTCCTTCTGTTCCTCTGTTTTTGAAGCGGTTAAATCTCGTTGAGCAGCTACAAGCCATTTGGGTACCTCAGCCGACATTTTGTTTTGATATTTTGGCGCCAAAACATTCTTTGTTCGCGGGAAGGTCTGGTAACAAGTTTTTCCATTCAACTAAACATTCCGGTGTCACAGTGATTTCGGTATCCCTGTGTTTTGGGTACCCCTGTACCCAAATCCCTTGTGTTTTGGGTACCCAAAAGACTGAGAACGTAAAACTGATGCAAGTGAAATCATCCACAATTGTGCTCAAAACCCATTTATCTTTTACAAAGCTTTGTCTCAATAAATTAAAGCATTCTTTTGCTTGATATAATGCATCAGTCAATTCCAGCAGTGCCCATCCCCCCCCCCCCAACCCGGGCTAACCCCTGGGCATAAGCATTTTTTTAAAAAATGGGCAAGTTCCCTGGGGTGGGGACACATAAGCTGTCTAAATACCCCAGGGTGGGGATGAAAAAAGAGGGCAAATGCCCCGCCCCTGGGATCATCGCCTTCCAACACTTCTGCAGTTTTTTATTAATCAGTGAATAAAACGTTCAACTGTTCAGTCTTTTATTAAATGCAACGGTAAGACTTCAAGGACAACAGTATGTGTTAGTTGATTTTGATTATATTTATTTCTTTATATTTTGTTTTTAACAGTTTTCAAGATCTGTCTTGAAGATCGCATCATTTGAATTTGCAAACCACCTTCATGAATTTAAAAAATGCTAGACTAGTTTTGAATGCGAAATGCGAAATAGTCATGTTCACATCAGTGATTGTCTTGTGATAAACAAAATATAGCTCACCTTGTCACTTATATTTATATGCTTACAAGTAATTAAGAAATACCTAAAATTTAGAAAACATACCTTTAAAAACATCTACAAGTTTCTCTAGTCCCTGACGGACAAGCCATAGTTCGACAAACACCTTGTCTTTCCCGATGAACTCATCCATGGCACTTTCGAAAACACGTGTCAAATGCCCGGACTGCAATAAAATTGCGAATGCCCCACCCCCGGGACTGACAACGTGAGCAAATGCCCTGTGGTTGCCCGGGGAGGGGGGGGGGGGGGGGGCGGGGGAATGGGCACTGCTGGAATTGACTGATGCATAAACACAATACGTCTCTTAAAATAGTCGCAATTCCTAACAGACTGTCTTATCTGAGTCCGCAGTTATAACGACATACAAAAGTGGATTCACACGCTAAAGATCCTTGTACAAACATGCACTTGGTGCCTATCGATAACCTTTGAAATGCATGTTATTTTATGTGAGAAAGATGCTTTTGAAACCTCGGATAGTGCAGTGATTGAATTTAGTCAATATGCGAACGAACACACTGAGATGCGGCCGTCACGCAATACACAAGCTGTGATTGACCTGTGTATGTTGCCAGTCAGAAATAAACTTTGTCTTAGACTTGTGTGTCGCTCTTTCCTTGACCATCCCTCCTAGTAGATTTTGCCGGCGAACAATTCTCTTTGCCATTAAAGTAGATAAGGCTAATCTTTGGACATAGGGAAACAAATAGAAGTAGGTTACCCAAATCCCTAGTGATATGGGTATCCCCTTCCAGAGAGTTTGTTTGTCCTTGTTTCTTTAATTCAGGGTTGCCAAATGGACCGAAGGTTAAAAGGAAAAGCAAACTTACAAAGACGAAAGTTATTTCAACGAGGAAAGGACTAGAAATGCCAAAATGTTGGGGATACCCAAATCCTTAGTGATATGGGTATTCCCTTCCAATATGTTTGGTTGTGATGGTTTCTTTAATTCAGGGTAGCCAACTCGACCAAAGATTAAAGAGAAAACAAACTTACAAAGATGAAACTTATTCCAATGAAGAAAGGACTAGAAACAGCTGTAGAAATGCCAAAATGTCGGGGATACCCAAATCCCTCGTGATGTGGGTATTCCCTTCCAATATGTTTGGTTGTTATCATTTCTTTAGTTCAATGTAGCCAAATCGACCGAAGGTAAAAAGGTTTGCTTTGCCTTTTAATCCTCAGTCAATTTCGCTACCTTGAACTAAAGAAACGATAACAAACAAACACTCAGAAGGGGATACTCATATCACTAGGGATTTGGGTATCCCTAACATTTTAGCATTTCTAAGTCCTTTTCTCAATGGAATGACTTTAGTCTTTGTAAGCTAGCTTTGCCTTCTTATCTTCGGTCGATTTGGCTACCCTGAATTAAAGAAACGATAACAAGCGAGCATATCGGAAAGGGATACCCATATCACTAGGGATTTGGGTATCCCACTTTCCCAGTGTTCAAAGATCAAAGGACTTAGCTTGTCTACTTTATTTGCATTTTTTATACATGTCTCCGAAGAAAAACTGCTTTAATGGCAAAATCTAATAGGAGGGATGGTCAAGAAAAGAGTGACAAATAACTAAGTCTAAGACAAAGTTTATTTCAGACAGGTAACCGTACACAGAGGTCTGTCAGCTGTTAGCTTGAGACCTGCGTATTGCATGACAGCCGTATCTCAGTGTGTTCGCTTGTATATTGATTTTATTCAATTGCTGAACTATCCGAGGTTTAGAATGCGGCTTACTTGTTTAAAATGACGTGCATTTCAAGGGTTATCGATAGGCACCAAGCCCATGTTCATACAAGGAACTTTGGCGCGTGAATGTGTTTTGTGTGTCGTTATAACTGCGGACTCGGATCACACAGTCTGTTATAAATTGCGACTATTTTCAGCAACTTCATGTGCTTATATCAAGATTAAGAAAGTTTTAATTTATTCAGTCAAAACTTAGTAAGAAGATAAAGGGTTTTTCAGCTGAATTATGGATGATTTCACTTGCCCCAGTCTGTGGTATATAATGCTTTCAGTGTTTTGGGTACCCAAAACACTAGGGATATGGGTTCGGAGGTACCCAAAACACGGTGATACCCAAATCACTGTGACACTGGTTTGCATTTCCGGAAATTTCCAGTGGCGACTGGAACAGCATTTTCAGGATTCCCAGAAAAAAGAACAATAGGCCAATTCCGATATATTAAAATTCTAACTTGGTTCCGAGGTTTAGGGGAATAAAACAAAACAAATTAATTATTCATCCCTCATCCTTGATGCAATTCCTTTTGTTTTATCCCCTTAAGCCTCAGAGCCGAGTTAGAATTTTAATATATTGGAATTGGCCTATTAACCTTGCAAGGTATACCAAACTTATCGGAAATTTCATTTCCCATATGATTTTTTCTTCCCAGAATTTGAGGTTGAATGGTTCGTTTTTCAGAAATTCATCAATTTCCAGATTTTCCAGAAACTTTCCTTACCATTTGTCCCTGTTTCGAAATTTTTGGAATTTTTGGTTGAATAGAAAATGCCCCTCAGATGACATATGGTAAATCTACTATCAATTTGGAGTGACTTAAGTCATTCATGTTTTATTATCAATGTCATCAGGACATTTTTTTAACAAATATTTTGGATAAATGATTTCAAAATGTATTGATAACTTAAAATTTGTAGCAAGAATTTGTGTTTATCACTCCCAGCCATATACATGTAGCTCAATACATTTATAGTTTGCTTGAAGCCAAAATTTGATTCTAAATTAGAGGACTAAACATTTTTATTGCAAAATGAGTAGATATGTATGCCACATCAACAAACTTATAGCTTCAAGAAATTGTGTCTGTTCATCATCATTAAATTCTGCTTGTTTGCTGCTAGATTTGACTTTGTATTCATCATGTATGACCAAAAGCTATTACATTTTTAATACACTGAAGTGTCCTGGATGACTACCAAGAGTATTAAACGAGTATCTTCTTCACTCAGTGTAAAAAACAGACTATGGATTGCGGGCTTCAGACTAGGGGTAAAATGCAGACTGAAGGTAAAATGCAGACTGCAGGTGCATACCTTGTAAATATATTGTGTTATTTCGATTATCACGTGCTCACTGTAAACAGGGTTCTTCAGGCTAATCACATTGAGTCTGCACTCTATTTAGCTTGAATATCACTCAGGTTGGACTGACTATCACTCCAGTTAGCCTGAATATCACACTGGTTAGCCTGAATAATGTCCCAGTTAGCCTGCTTACAGTTGGCTCTCAATGATGGAAATGGTAACACTATTCAGTTAAAAAGTCTACAGTCTGCATTTTACCCCTGGTCTGCAGTCTGTATTTTATCCCCAGTCCACAGTCTGCAGTCCCCACTGCGATCAATGCGATCAAGAAAAAAAGAGAGATTGCATGGAGAGATTGGTTACCCCACTGAGGAGGGGTACCTCATCTTCCTGGGATCCCCCACTTCAATGTGAACAGGCCCTAAAGGTGTTTGTAGCAGGTCAAACTGTTGCTATGGTAACCTACTGTGCCACGAAAATAACGTGTTCACAAGATGATTGGGCAGTTTTCTGATACCATGATTTTAGTATTAACTGATGACGAGAAGTTATAATGACCCATCCATAATCTATGTTCAGTTTGTATCTCCTTTTGTCTGGTATGTATGCACTTATATTACGTCAGACACTGATTAAATGCGGAATAACGAAAAGTTTCTTACATTGCATTTGTAGCCTTCTCCTCGTAACTTCGCAGTGCTGTTTTGTTGTTCATTTAACAGCTTCCACATTCCGTAGTATTTCCTCGCCAGAGAGAGATACCTTTCTGCGTTTTTCTTTTCAGCTTCAACAAGTTCCTGCATATCAGCTTGCGTCTTTGACACCTCTTCATTGATTTTGTTCTCAACTGCCATTAACTGCCTTTGTTGTTTCGCCGCTCTTCTGCTAGTAATATTCTGCTTCCTTATTACTCTCTTTGCTAGCTTTCGCTTCCTAGCATCATCAAGTTCCTGCATAGTTGGTTCCGCTTTCGAAGCCATTTCATGAACTTTGTCTTCAATCGCTTTTTGCTTCTTCTCGCGTCTCGCTTCCCTCCTTCTTGCATTCCGTCTTTTCCTTTGTTCACTCCTCGTTTCAGTGTTCTCAGCAGGAATCATCGCTTCTTCTTTCTGGATCGTCTTAGTGCGAACATTTGGTTGACTAGCAGTTCTTCCTGGGGTTTGAATTGTTATTAAAGGTGTCGAAGGAGTAGAAAGAGTAGGTGTAAGAGTAGACCAATGCAGCCAAGTGTACGCCATCTTTGTTTTCGATCTTCCCGCCAAAGGTTATTGAAAGGCACATGAAAGTGAGGCAGGTTCACCGAACCCAGTCTTCCGTCCGCGCAAACTCTGGAAATTCTGATCTGGTGCAAAATAGAATGGAACGGACATTTTCGAAAAGTTGGTTTCTTGAAAAAAAGTTTACAACCAAGCATCCCCGTTCCGAACTTTTCCTCTGTGGACAAAGTGGCTTAGGTAGTCCATCTGACAAGCATGGGCGTTCGAATCCACACAATGCTTCTCGATCAGTTAATGAAATTCTTTCAATATATTACTACGACGACCAGACCTGACTGCCAGCAGTGTGAAACCCGATAAAAGTACCATTACTGAGAAGAAATTGTTCAGACAGCTCTCGCCTAGCTCCAAACCCCTACATCTTCCTCCTAAATGCATCAACCCCTATTATTTTCGCGAGGTTCTTCAAATCACATATTATTGATTTTGTATACAGTCTTGCAGTCTTAAGTTGATTCCTCTTTGTCTTATATGACGTCACAGCTTTGAAAATCAAAAACTGGAGCACGCGGTACAAATTGTTTAATTACTGGCGAGGAAATTAATAGCAGACACAATAACTAGAACCGATTTCAAGTTCAGATTTACGTACGACTGACTTTGGGATGAGGAAACTTTTTCTGCAGGCTAGTTTTGCTTTTTTTTCCCCCTTTGATATTAACTTACGCAAATGCGCTTTTTTTTTTAGAGATCTAGCAGTAAACGTTGTACTCAATTTGGCGATCTCCGTTAACTTAAAATTTAAGTTCATTTGCTTTTCTATTTTTCTGGCTTCTGGTTCCTTTGTATGCACTACTTTACTGAGCAGCGCTAATTTACCATGTTTTCAGTAACTCAGTAGTCTGGACACATCTTTTGTTCAGATATGAGTACTCACGTCCGCCGAAGACGGTAACTTTTAACAAATATCGTGTGTTTTTCAAGTCATATCCGGCTACATGATGAAATATCGTTGTTTATTTGAAATGGTCGGTTCCTTCGCGAAAAGTTCAAAGAACTAAAATATCAGAAATAATTCCAATTTGCCAACTTATTTCAACAACAGTGAGTAATTTCAATCGAACTGTCAAGCTTCCTTTTGGCCTGCATTGACCGAATTCAACAGCTTCCATTAACGCTAAGTGGCTCTTTTGTCGGCGAAAGTTTAGAGGAGTCACCTTGCATCCGGAGTGGGGAATATTTAACCAGTTCACTTCGCAGTGTTGTGATCACTTGCGCACAAAATTTCACAGCACTTGAAGAGATATTGTTTCCAAAAAGAAGTAAGTGTGTTTTACTTATCTGTCTCTACGTTAAGCGTGAACCTAAAATCTGCGTTATTTAACTTTGTCGCGGATAGCCGTGAAAAAAAAAGGAACAAAACAAAGCAAAACGAAACAAAAGGAAAATAGCTCTGCAAACGGCAACTGCAGTTTAATAATTGAGATCTTAAAACCAAGGTGTGGTATCCAAACCGTACAATCAACAAATAGATTTGTATTAAAAAAAAAAAAAATCGGACAATTTCTCAGTGAATTCATTCGCTTAACATTTCATTTTAACTTTGTTTGCAGAGATTTGTTTGACATGCCCTGCTTAGTTAACTGGCAGATTAGGATAGTTTCTCAAGTAAAAGACGAATTAAGCTTCGGCGGAGTTTTGTCCAGGGCCAAATAATTGCATTATCTTGACTGCACTAGGAATTTACTGGCACGAAGCCGCTAGCACGTAGCCTCCTCCAGGCGTTCAGTTAGTTGGTGGCAGCGTGAAAAACGGCGACTAAAAATGTAAGGGAGAAGAGCTTATTTTTTCTGTCCCCTATTTTTTCGCTCGCCGTTTTTTGCACTACACCCCAACTAACTCTGAACGCCTGAAAGAGGTTACCAGCATGATTCTGGACGATCAACAAAGACTATCTAAATCGCTGTTTCTGTATCCAGTGTTACTGAAATCGTTTTTAATCTTACATATAACTAATTGTCAGTTTACATTTTTGTAATTTATCAATTCTTGCAGTTTTCTGATTTTTTTTTTAGATAGCACTTGTTTCTTTTTCGTGCTCTCGGAAGCGAGTTTTTCTCAAGCTGCACACATCTTACAACAATCACCCAACGTTTTTATGACTGTTATTGAATTACGGTGCAAGTAATGTAATCAAATATAAATATATAAATAACCATTTGTCGCACTTGAAACGTTTATGTTGACATGGAAAAGTAAATAACTCTTAATGCCTCAAATTGATAGGATTAAATGCCGTTCTTGTAACTTCAGATCGGTCTTTTGTGAACTTGCACAAACGAAGAATTGACCGAATCCGCCTCCCACTTCGTATCTCCCTGAAAATTTAAAGAGTAACATTTAAAATAAAGTTTAGAGGGTATAATATTAAGTCAAAAATGTTATGTTATCCAAATAGCCGCCATCTGCATTACGGTATTGTGATGTCAGGTGATCTTCGGTAATTTACTGTAGACTATCTGAAATAGTTGGACTCTATATGACATCAGTCAAAAATCGTCGTAGGACCTTGAGTTGAGATGCTTTCAGCAACTGTCAGCCTTCGGGTCGCCTTCGGAAATATTCGGAGCTACTCTGAAATGTTCGTACATCCTCGGGAAATCTCCGGAAATGCATTCTTCCAAACCAAATACCCAATTCGATAATTATACCCTCTTATTAAGAAAATAACTGTAGCAAATTTATTCCCTATACTTACTCTATGAAGCTTTTCTTCTAGGTGTCAATCCTGTCTCACGTTACCATGGTGCAGCATGTTTTGATATTTCTTGTTCTTGTTGTACTTGTGCATGCAACCGAGGCTCGCCCGAGGCTCAACCTTGGAGAAGCTTTCAAGTTTATCAAAGAGTCTGAAATTCCTGTTGCCGATGCTAAAAGCTTGGAGGTGTCCAGGTAACATGACAGCTTCGGTGGTATTCCGAGTTTGGCTCAACGCGTCAAAAAAAATTTGGGTGTCCACTAAGTAACAGCGTTTCTTCTTACAAAAAAAAAAAAAAGACTGGACTTAGTTACAACATTGCCCAGTTGCCCTCATAAAGTAACAATGGAACGTTTCAAGTCAGTAATCAACTTAACCCAGCCCGTCATTAGGTGTTCTCGTTCTCTTGAAGCCGAGCGTAAAATACACATAAGGACCTGGGGACGGGTTGTGTGTCCGCACCACCTTCTCTCCGCAAGTTGCTCGACTGCCTCGACAGTTCTCATTCAGAAATTTCTCGAATTTGATTCCCTTATTTTACCTCGGAAATTCCTGGTAAATGTTCAGAAAATCTAAAGACGAAAACACTAAAAGCTCTTCTCCAGTCCAATTTCTTCTAGTATTGGGTAGAAATTTCTCAGCATGCAAAGAGGTCCTCAAAATGTGAAAAAAAAAAGTTACCGAGAAACCCGCGGGCAGCCATAGTTGGTGGTGTCAAAAAATTTGGCGCCGAATTGAGAGGGGAGGAAGAGAGTGCCTGGGTACTAGATCGGATTGTTTCCATTGTATCCCTGGTAATCGGTTCCTATTACTGTATTTTCTTTGAAGTCTAAATGAAAGTCACGACGAAGGACCAAACAAAGGCGGGAATTTGAGGCGTGATTTTCGGCTTTGTCGATTCCTCCCAATATGTTCGAGTGGCTAGCAAGCTCAAGGACTAGCAGCGATTACGGTAATAGCATAACTCAACTGTTTATATAGGGCGGTTTTCTCAAACTAAGACCAAGTGATAAATCTTAACGATCACAATGACAGAGAAAATCCAGTGAACCAATCAAAACTGGAAGCGCTGGAAATACTTTTTTCTCACTGATTGGATGACAAAGTGGCGTCAGTTTTTTTCAAGCCATTCGCCAGGCGTAGTAATGCAAAACTCGAGTGATTTTTTGGGGAGCGTTTTTCTTTCTATCTCATTTTATCTTCCTATACTTTTGGGGGCGTTTTTAATAAAACAACTATTCCACTCTCACTCATGGATATGAAATGATAGTACTCGGTGCTACGCGCCTCGCTGGCTATCTACCGTCTCATATCCAAGGCACTCGCTTCGGCTGAAGAACAGCGGAGTTCGTTAGCGCAGGATGTAAAATATACCAAGATATTCTTGATTCAGTATTTTACTGTTCTAGGGGAACAATTAATGACGTCATCACTTTCCTCATTTGCATAATACAAAAACGTAAATATCTCTAAAATGAAAGAAGATATTCCAAAAAGGAAAAAGCCATTCTTCTTTATTTTGAAAAGTCTTTTAAAGAAGCAGCAATTATTTTTTACTTCATAGGCACTTTAAGTTGTAATGGATTACTCGGGGTTTGGGGTTGGGATTAACACATTGTTAAAGGATATCTTTAGGGGTAAAAAACTGATAGCAGAATATTAATTCAACATGCCGCAAAATACAGGAAAATTAAAAGCTAAGTCCTGAATAGGAGGGGTCAGGCGCACAGATTTTAAATGTGATGGTCTATTAGAGTTTTGCTGCAGACAACTTTACATAGGAACAAAGCAATAAAGTTGTACAAGAGAAAATGAGGTGGTATCATGCCATGCGTTCATGTAAATGTTGAATCTACCCCCTTGTGTTGCAAAAATCAACTCACCATCTTAAATTTAGCATTTTTTTACTATCGCGTTTTGAACTGAATATTTTAAGGCTGAATATTTGTGCCGTTTATAAGGAATTTGGCTTTTAAACAAAACTAGGATCTACTAATGTTTTTCTTTTTACTTTGTTTTAACTTCAGAATGTACGACGGCCCATGACGCACAGTTCAAGATGTAGAGTATTGTCATAAAGTGCTGTTAACATTTACAAGTATAATTGCATATTAGTTAAAAAATTGTAATAAAATCAAAAAGGAAACACCCAGAAATTTGTTATGTTGTCAACTCTTCCTCAGAGCAGTTGCTGACCAAAACTGCAGTGGAGAAATTATAGGGGAAAAAAAAAAACAGCAAAAGGTGAAATTCCTTGATTTGTTCCGTTCAGTGCAAATGATCCTTTTCTAGTATTTTACGTTCCCTCACCAGGTTCCAAGCGCGTCACCATAAAATTTTGACTGGCATCCGCGTTTCTCATACCCCTTCACGCGCCTTTACTCGTGTGGCATTACGGTTGTTTCTCCTGTTCGTTTTTGAGCTTTTTCAAAATCTTTACCTGGCTTTGTGCGTTCCTACGCGACTTGTCTTTGCCTTGCATTAAAATTTTAGCTGCCATGACGTGTTTTCACTCCTTATGACTCCTCGTGGATTCGTTGTGGCTTTTATCCCATGCCGTTCCACTGCCCAACTGTAGTGTTTTTTCTCCTGTACCTTTTTCGGACATTTCCAGACCTAATTAACCTTTTTCAGGTTTGAGTTCCCGCCACAGTTCCCATTATGTTTCGGGTTCTAACATCCCTCGCAGTTGTCCTCTTGGAATGGGAACGTTCGCTGAACAGGTTTAATTAGAAGATAAACAAACGTAGAGGGAGTGAAAGGTAAGCTAAAACGTCATCAATTTAATTGATGCAACGTGTAGGAAAACAAACTTTTATTAATACTAGGAAATGCAACCGCTGACCGTGCTAAAAGTTACCGTAAATCCTCGAATTAGCGCCCCCCTCGAATAAGCGCCCACTTATCATGTCAGGCCACGATTTGAGAAAAATTAAATAAGCACCCCCCTCGAATAAGCGCCCCTGTCTTCTCCTAAATTTGAAATAAGCGCCCTAGGCGCTAATTTGAGGATTTACGGTAATCCACAACCAAATCTTACAATATGACCTAGAACTGGTAAAATATTTCTGTATAGGAAATGCAACTTTACTATTTATTTGCAGTGTATTGATCTTTCTTACAATGTTGAGTTGGTTTTTGTCATGTAAAGAGTTAAGAAAGTCAGACTATGCTGATAAATTACAAACATGGTTCTCTACTTTGTGATTGGTTGAGTTTAGAAATTTCAGCAGTCGAGAATTAAACTATTAACAAAATACTACATGATGAATTCCAGAGCTACTTAGAGCAAGAGCCAGTATCTTGATAAATGGACTGCCCTTCTGAAAAACTCCCTTTCTGCTGTCATTGATCATCACAACTTCCAGCCAGACTTACAACGAAACAACACCATAGAACAGATTATTTTTCAAGGGGAGCATAATTTAACAGTTTTTCAATCAAGTCCACATGTGATAGAAGCATTCTTCGACAGCAGTATCTCTTCAACCCCAAGGCATCAAGGGCATCTCTAAAAAGAATAATTATTAAAGTACCATTAGATAAACCTACATTACACTCTGTTACAGATTTTCTATAATCTACATTTAAAACTTCAGCCAAGTGGTTTAAGTCCCAAACAGGACCCAAAAAGCCTGTTCCTTTAACTTTAGATTGCCTTGTTAGAGCTATATCAACACCACAAACAGAATCTCATTTACACTTTTAAACTCCTTGGTGCTAAGAAACGGGATGGCAGCAATTGAGGATCACCTGATTGAGTCTAGAGGCCAGCACTGGTAAGAGCACTATACTTTATTCGCTACGTGATCCAGCATGGTGGACTACAACAACGTGCTCTCAATAATCATACAGGAAACCGCTGACCAACATCTCCCCCCTTTGATAAAAAGAAAAAGAAAGAAATCGGTGGGGTTCCCTTAAGTCAGCTAACATGTCTTCAACATAATGCTGCACTCTAAACGTGCTCTCATCAATCATACGGGAAACCACTGATCAACAATTGAGGGTCTGTTACATAGGTCTATTGCCGGTTTTCATGTGAGATCTTCCAAAATTAAAAATAACAATTCCTTCAGAAGTTTTAGTTTCATCAGATAGAAGACCCTCTAAGAACTTGCGGTTTACAATGTTTAAGCTCAACAGGGTTCCATATTAAATTTTGTTATAGAGGACATTTGAATTTCCAAGTTTTTTCGTTCCGTGACATTAAAATGGCGGCCCGAGAGGGCTTTTCCATAGGTCAAAAGAGGAGTTATCATTCAAGTTTTTGCTAACTGAACAGTTCTTGCAGTAGAAGAATTATTACTTTCAATGTGTCGGAACTAGATAGAGTAATATTATAATATTTCATTTCAGTAGTAAAATTCAATGACAGATGTTTCCATTACTTTGAAGCCCCCATGTTGGTGCTGCTCAGAAGGGCACCAACATGGCATCTCCATACAAAGCTCTATAAATTTGGGTGAAACACTTTTCCAAATCACGCATTAATGAAAAGCTGCACAGATCTAAATCTTGGTTTTTTAGGTATCAATCATCTATCATATCCCAGATTCTTGACTTAATTTATTCAATGGTTACGATATTTATTTTTGATCGAGTGACAGTGCAAACCAGCAATTATAGGGGGTCATACATTCTGCAAACCACCATATTTTGCTCCCTTGAAACCACAGACTGCTTTCATTTTCTCCTAAAAAACAAAACCTCCCTACTAGTAGGATGACTATCACAGCCAATCTTTTAACAGTTAGTAACAAATTCTCTACAATTTTTGTGATAGCTCAATCAGCAATTACACCATGTAAATCTAAAATTATCCTTTTAATTTACACCTTTTCACGTTCTGTTGTTACTATTTGTCTTAATTAGCATTTTTGCCTACTTATTATTCAACTTGCTTTGTAATCATTCATTCAACTGAAGATGACAGAAGTTCTGTCGAAACATGTCTTTCAAACTTAAAAAATTGGTTGTTTCCTTAAAAGCTCAATAATTGTATTTCTCCTCACAGCAAATTATTTCTAACTCCATTTAGGAACCAGTTAGCCTGCAGAACAGGCGGATTAATGGGCTCTAGCACTATAGATGAGTGCACGCGCAGCACAAGGACAAAACAATGCGTCTGCAGTCACGCCATTGTTTATGCTCTTCCAACCATTCGCCTGGCAAATGGTTTTCGCTAATTGGTTGCTTTAAGCCACATGACGTCAGATGCGAGAAAAAACAAAATGTGTTTAATTCGGGTGACAGGCCTACACAGACTCCTATGGCTAGTGGCATTTCTACATTTGCCGTTCTCTTATAAATTAGAGCCTCTCAACCTTTTATTTGGCTCCTCACTTGTTTCTGAAGGGCACTTGATGTTTTTGTGTTATCAGGATGACTTTTTCAAAAGTGGAGTACAGCCGTCGGACTGTTAGAGGTTAGAGCTCTGCATAGTTTCAGCTGTTATCTATCGCTTTGTAAGAGTTTGACACCTCTGTAATTTGCCAAGCGCTGATCGCTAGTTAAGTGTGGTTTGTCTTGCCTCATTTCTGTCGCAGAAATGTATGTTGTATCTCTTTAATTATTCGCTCTGGAGGGACAAAGTGGGTGATCATCACTGTTGATTATTTGCATTCTATATTGTGATGCCAGGCCCGGTTGTTATGTGGTTGTTAGATTGAAACTGTGTTATGTGGTTTTTTGCAACGGATCATATCTAGCTTTGTCCGGAGTTGCCAGATTCTGCTGTAGTGTTACTTCAAGAATCTTAGAGATCCGTTCTGTGTTGTCAATGTTATGTTTCTTGCATCCTGAATTTGCTCGAGCTTTTCATCTCTTGAGCTCGATGTTTAGGTTTATACCTCGTTTGTACATTCTGGTACCACATGATTTAAATTTAGCTAAATTTAGATGTTCATGTCTGTTGACTGGTTTGTGTCAAGTATACATTTGTGAATTGGTCACTTGAGACACTTTTTTGGCACCAATAAATTGAATTGTTTTGTTTTCTCTCATTCATTTGAAGGGGGCGGTAGAGTATAAACAATGGTGTGACTACAGGCGGATTTTTCTTGCCTCGCGCTTCGAGTGCACACTCATCTATCACGCTAGAGCCCACTAATCCACTAGTTCTGCAAGCTAGGAACCAGTGAACAAAACGTTTTGAGGTCTAACGGGCTGTTCACAAAAACAAGATTGTACAAGATGTTTATAACGAGGTGTAAAAGTTTTGACGGCTCTCTGTTTAAATGACCGCCGCAAAAACAACCAAAAAACAAAAACAGTGAGCTTAATTCATGATTTCAGGCTACCATGTGATAATTTCTTAACTGAAAACCGTCAGATAATTGTGAACATACCCACAAACTGGCACTCAAAATTGGCTTAAATCACTAAACCGCTAGAGAATAGTAGACCCTCCCAATTAACCAATGAAATAATTTGATTGCCACAATCTGTTAATATTAAATTATACAACAGCCCAATTCACAAAAAATGCTGGGAAATGAACAAATGGAGTATAAAAGAAAGGTCAGATGGTTCAAGGTGAGCACCGTCACATTACAGCTTGCCCCAATGATGCATATGGAGACCACGAAAGATATTGGTACATACGAGACTTTAATAGAAGCAAATAGTACACAATGCAGGTCTTGCATTGTGTGATTGCTAGTCATGACAGTCTGGGACAGCTGCAATATGTTTAGTTTAGTCCTTAACCTTTAAACTTGGTTTACATCTCTAAACTAACTCACAAAATGGAACAGTGTCCTCCATAGGGCATGCTGCAGAGCTGATACTTTGCCACTCTATTTTCCCGATTAATTCCTGACTACAGTCCAACCTTTACTAATGGCCACCTCTCTACAAAGGTCACCTCTCTAAAATGGCAAACTTTTTTGCCCCAGCAGACGGTCCGTACATTTACTCTTATTTTAAGAGGGGGGTGAATAGAGGTATGGAAATCCACTGATCCGTACCTTTTTCTGCCAAATCCGTCGATCAGCCAATATTTTAGTACAAATCCAAAACCACAACCACATCAGGAAACAGAAGTGTAAAAGTTCAAAGGTAAACTGGTAAATGTGAATGTAAATGCCATTATGCCCAAATAGTAAAGAAGGCAACATGCTTGATGACTTTCACACAGCACAATTCCAATAACATTCTCACACCTAATTTAAATGAGCTTTGTTAAAAAAAAGAAATAATTTAGATGAACTCATTAACATACCGACCAAGGCTGAAGAAAGATCTCTGATCCAAATTTCGTTTAGAACCCAAGATCTGAACATCAAGACAGGCACAATCTGGAATCCGCGCTAAAATTCACAGCTGATCCGTGATCCACCATGTTTTCAAAATCCGCGAATCTGCTCGATTTACTGCAAAAATCCACAATCTGTGTGCTTTTTAAGGCCAAATAAGTCGATCCAAAAACCCATTCACCTCCCTCTTTAAACCTCTCTATGATGGCCACCTCTCCACAATGGCAACAGACACTAAAGTGTGTCCTGAACTACTAAAATAACCTCTGCACAATGACCACATAATCAATGACTGAGAAATGGTGTTAATCATACCCCATGTTATATTATAAAAGGTCACGAAACTTGATCCATAACGTGCATTGTTCGTCTCTGTTTCTGTTTTGTTTCTGTATTATTGATACATTTTGACTGTCTTAGGTATTTCTATGCTGCAGTAAGCATTTTATACATATAAAAATATTGTATCCTCCAGAAAACCTGCTGTCATATTACAGCCCTACCTCCCCATTACGACCACCTCTCTATAACAGCCACTTTCATCTGTCTCCAACGTGGCCGTTTTTAATACTGTAATGCTTTAATACAACAATTTCGATATATTAAAATTCAGTCTAAAAGAAGTAGACCTCAGCATGAGGCTCTGGGGAATAACTACAGAGTTTGTGGGGTTTATTCCCCAGGGTCTCGTGCTGAGGTCTATTGTGTTAGTCCGAATTTTAATATATTGAAATTGGTTTATTGGATACTCCTAAAAACAGTAAAAAACTATAAACTTACTAGGAGGTTTAAAGTTAAACTTAAATCTGTATATTTAAGAAATAGGAAACATGTACCATGTTTCTATTGAGTTATAGAAACACAAGTGGAAGTTTGGGAGAATGAGAAATCCTGTGGGAACACAAGCTACAGGCGAGTGTTTCCCGTAATTCGTGTTTCCACAGCTTTTTTGAGTTCTCCCAGACTTTCACGACTGTTTCTATAACTCAGTAGAAACACGGAGACCATGTTTTCTATTTCTTTTAGAAAACACCACGACAAAAATAAGGAAAACAACTTGTTAACTTTGATTATCAAAGTGTAAATTCTCTTTGCTTGCGCCATCATTACGTCAACAGCTCGTACTAGTTCTGTGCTTCCATCGACTTATAGAAACACAATTTTTAACCAATCCGCACCCGTATTTTCTTAGAACTGTTTTCTAAACAATAATAAAATCGTTGTAGAGAGGTTTGGCTGTATTCCAGACAATAAGAGCCAGGAATATTATCTAGTTTCATATTTCTGGAGTCTCTGGGACATTAAGAAAACAATGGAATCTCCAATCACCTTGGATAGTTTCCTTGCATACATAGCACATATTAATCACATCCTGTAGTGGCATTTCATGCATACTCACCCTTCAGTATATTCTGCTTGAAGTAAGCCAAGGTACGTTTCCCACTTGTTTCCGATTACTTTCCCACACGTAAAACAACGAATTGGAATGATCATGATCTTCAAGCACTATAGAGAGCAAATTAATAGGATGGTCAGTGTAACAGATTAAAGAAATCGAGAGTTGAGTTTGCACGTGGAAACTGATTAGAAATCGCCGCAAAAATCGCAGCAAAACGAAAGAGTTAAGTCATCATAAAGTACGTCCGATGCACTAGATATTAATAAAATACCCACAAATATGATAAAAGTATTCAAATTACCTTTTACGATCTCCGAAATTTGAAATTTTGCGAGCTACTTAAACTAAACAGTTTCTTTCGAAGCCTACCTATTTAGCCCACCTTGTTTAGGAGCTAGATTCCAGTGTCTCACGGACGTAAGGCTCATCCGCTGAAGAGAAAATCGCAGGCTCTGATCGTGTTGGGTCAACCTTGTAGCCTTGTAAAGATGTCTAGCAGAGGCATGGGGTTCGGATTGTCCGCTTTATTACGAGGGTCTTCCAGACCCTTCAAGGTTTGTAACATATTTTATGCTCCTTTGTATTATGGTGCTGTTCTTGTTGAACAAAAGCTTTTCTGTGGTGATCAAAGCCAGATTTACCTTGTGCCTTGTGTCGTGTGCGATCGCACGCGTTGCTAGAGCAGACTGTATGCATAATAATTAACTTGGAATTTAAGCCTAAAAAAAGTAAGCTGATTTTAAATGAGCTCACCGTAAAGCGTTATAAATGATTTGAAGCAATATTATTATTTTATAAAATATTATATATTTTTTTAATACCTAACCAATAGATATTAAAATTATTTTTGTAGATAGTGCAGTAAAATGGGGGTCAATTGCTCCGACTACCTCTTTCGTCTAGGGTTCTCATGTAGGCGTATCAAATTGCATGATTGTAAACAATAAATTAGTCCAGCTACATCTTACATCAACAGATTTTTTTCTTTTCTGTTTCGTTAACATGCACTTTTGTAGTGATTCCTAGAATGGTCTATTGATTGCTGAACTATAAAAATTGTATTGTTTGTACATTTTACAAATTATATACCGGTAATAACCTTACATACGACAGTGTGTTTGATGGAATATATGACCCCCGCCATTTTATGTATTTTTTAATGCAGTACGCAGTTTGTTGACCACTTTCAGCATGTATCAAAATGCATGCAAAAATTATTAGCACCTATCCTGATTAATCCAGCTAGCATTTCTTTTTCACATAAATTTCCCACTACTTTCCCTGCTTTTCCTTTGTTTCCAAACAAGTCTTGCTGTACAACCTTTAATGTGATGATGAGGTTTACTTGCACCAATTTTGTCTATCAAATCTATCGTAATCAACAATGATTTAGATAAACATATACAGGCAAAAACTAACGATAGATAAATCCGACGTTTTGGCGACATCTTGGCGCCATTGTCAAGGGAAAAGTATAAATCTGCTAGTGTTCTATCACGAATGGCGTTCTCTGATTGGCTACATTACCCACTATCTATTTAAACAATAGAGTGTTTCTGTTGAGGAACTATCGGTTGATAGTTGCCCTGCGGAAATTTGATGTTCTCAAAACAAATATTTGCCTGAGAAGCGAAGCTTTGAGGGCAAATATGCTAGTTTTAAGAACATCAAATTTCCAGGGGGCAACTATCAGACCGATAGTTCCGAGACATAAACACTCTATTGTCTTTATCGTTCACCACTAAATTTTCTTCCGCGCGCCAGTTCAAAATTCATATTGAATTATTTTCAACTTTTTTGGATGAAAGCTGTGAAAGGTCGTTAAAGCCAAATGTAAAATTTGAAAAAGAAAACCCACTTAATACATTTCAATTGTTTACTTTCCGTAAGCCCGCTTCCTTACAGAAACATTTACACAGACGAGTACTATCCATCCAGGTATTTTCCTCGGACAGGCACTATGGGCTGATAGTGTCTCTCCACGGATGAACACTATCGTGTCACGTGATCAATTTAAATCAATAAGAATCGGAGAAAATTTAGTGGTGAACTATAATCCGTGATAGATAATGAGTAGCATAGCAGTGTACACTTGTTAACAAAAGGACAGCTGCTTTTGGCATTTTTGAAGTGTCTGTGAAGAGGATTTAGATTGAGTTTTGAACGACTGGTAGACTTATACTAAAGCAATTAGATTATTTGCTCTTGATTTCTATGTGTGATAGAAATCTTGAGCTCATAATCTTTAAGCAATAGAAAACATGTACCATGTTTCTATCGAGTTATAGAGACATGAGTCGAAGTTTGGGAGAATAAGAAATGCTGTGGGAACACAAGCCGCAGGCGAGTGTTTCCACAGCTTTTTTGAGTTCTCCCAAACTTTCACGAGTGTTTCTATAACTCAATAGAAACATGGAAAACATGTTTTCTATTTCTTTTAGAAAACACCGTGACGAAAAAAAGGAAAACAGCTTGGTAACTTTGATTATCAAAGTGTAAATTCTCTTTGCTCGCAGCATCATTACGTCAACAGTTCGTGCTAGTTCTGTGTTTCCATCGAGTTATAGAAACACGATTTTTAACCAATCAGCGGGTGTATTTTCTTAGGACTGTTTTCTAAAATTGTTCAATATAACAGAGGTTGCACACCAGGACTCATTTTTGAAACAGAGGTAAAAGGCAACTTGGAAATAGTGTAATATTCTATTCTGATGCCATAGGCCTCCAAAGATATATACATGTAATTAAAAGCATCTGCAATTGGTTGTTAAAATTCAAAACTGTCTAGCAGTTAGAAAGCAGCTGTTTGTACTTGGATCTGTAGAGCTATGTCATCAGGATGTCTTTTGAGTAAACAAAGCAAGACATAAGTTAAGTCATAGTTGCCACATGTCAGGAAATGGTCAAGGAAAGAAAATTCCTCTGGTCCTCCAGGTTGGGGGTAACATTGGGCGATGGGCCAATCACCCATCCCTGTAAAACAGCATTAGATTACTGAAACCTCAAGCACATTAAATCAGTCGTCTCTTAAATTGGGGCCATTGTGGGACCCTGCTCAGGTGAGCAAAGTAAGTGATCTCAACAATATTTTTCCTTAATGAAGAAGGAGAATTTGTTGAAAAATGATGAGTCTTCATTAATGGGAGCAAAGGACAGCTGTAAGTTGAGACCAGAAGCCACTACTAGATCTGACATTTTGTATTTATTCAGGCTGGGAAATCTGATTTTTATCAGGGTCAGGAAAAAGTCAGTGAATTTTAAAAAGTCAGAGGCCTGTTGTAACCATGTAAGTTAGGCTAAGTAGTTTTCTCCTATGTGTGTAGTCCGCATAGGCCATTTCCCCCTGAGATGACAGAATTGTGTTTTAATTATGATACATTAATGATTTCTGTGGTATGGTTTTATTGACATTTTTCCCAAACATTTTTTTTGTAATGGTTATCAACAGATTTTCCTTAGAAGAGCACAGACGTCAGCAATTCCAAAGGATCAGGTTAGTTTTTTATGTCCATTTTTCTTCAACCATTGTAGGGATGATGGTAATGGTCAATCTTGTTCACGTGCTGTAGATTCTTTTTCATTACAGATCAGGAGCAGTATATAAGCCAAATCAGAGTTTCTAGATTTGGTGCAGTGTGCATGCAGTTTTATCCCTTATTTATTCCCTGTTTTTGTTTTCCTTTTTAAATAATAAAAGAAGAGAATGATCAGGGATAAAAAGGCATGCCCAATACACTAATTCTTTAAACTCCAATTTGGCTTATTCTATTGAGAACACCTCCCAATTTAATTGGAACTGGGTCATAGAAGCCCTAAGCACGAAAAAAGTATTATTGATGTGAGCTCAGGAAAATAGAGTATAGAGTATCGAGTCTAGCTTAGTCCAGAACTTGAAAGAGACTGTGAGCTTACATTTGTCTGATTTTTTACATGTTGTAATTAATTTCTTTTTTTATTTTCATTTTCAAATTTGATGTTTTACAGCTTTTTGACAAGGTTCTGATAGCCAACAGAGGAGAGATTGCCTGTAGGGTAAGTGAAATTTGGTTTACATATTTAATTATTTTCTGTTTACAAAGGTTTAACTGGCCTCTCCATGATTTTCAGGTTATGAGAACATGCAAACGTCTTGGAATCAAAACTGTTGCAGTCTATAGTGAAGCAGATGCAAATGCCGTAAGTTTAGATCAACATTGATGTCTCCTTACTTGAGGTCAGCTCTCTCTTATGGTAAAAGTTTGATGAATTTGCTCAGATTTGGTTCCTTTCTTCTTATGATGACAAGTGTGAAGTTATATTTGATATTAAAAAAATATATTAATAAATTATTGATTTTATAGCTTCATGTGAAAACTGCTGATGAAGCATTCTGTGTTGGTCCTCCTCCAACTAATCAGAGTTATCTGAACATGGATGCCATCATGGAGGCAATAAATACCACCGGGGCACAAGCGGTGAGGAAATAACTCCTTACTAAATTCTTGAGGTTAAGTTGTTTATAATGTGTCATTAATGTCACTGTTCCCATCAGAACAATACAGCTGTGATGTGCTGGTTGTTTAACATGCAAGCTACTAATTAAAAGCAAACTAGAAGTCGAGTTAGTTTTAATGGGGGAGCACTGCCTTGCATTAGGTAATAACCTGTGTGACTTCCTGTGATTTTGTGACAGAACCTCTTTAATTTAATATCTCTTTCCTTGTGAGGCCTAGTGATGATGAGTATCTCAGTCCATTAACTGTATTTCACTGATGCAACATTAAAATACATTTGTAGGAGATGGTCCACCAGTTCATGATCGGGACCTGGATTAGGTGTTTAGCCAGATAGATAAACTGGCATCCTGTTAAAAATTAATTTAATTTATACATCAAGAGGAACAACTTAGTTACTTTTTTTAAAGCATTTTTGGAAATCTATATTTATTACACCTGCCATTAAGATGCTTAAGAAGCTTGAAATCTGGAAAATTTCTAGCCTAAGGATAGCATGCCTTCAGACCTTCCAAGGAGAGTACAATATTTTAGATGTCCCCTTTTCAGATTAGTCATAAAGTGGCTATTTCCAGGCATTCAGTAAGGGTAGTTTAGTGCGGTGCAAAGAACAAGTGGAGAAAGGGCGAGGGGTTTGGACCTCCTATCTGTTTCCCCGGATCCCCCTTGTTCTTGCACTCTTGTTCTTCCTCTTTCCCTTGTCCCCACAAACTGAGACCCTGGAACAGGCAACATATAAAGTGGCTTGAAGCCTGCTCTGGATCAGACGGTCAAAGTTCAAGTGCTGTCCAAATAAAATGGCTTGAAGTCTGCTCTGGATCAGACGGTCCAAGTTCAAGTGCTGGCCAGAATCAATAATTTCAATTTCCTGCCCTGTCCAGTAATATGCTTTCTTATACTCTGAATAATTGTCTTGCAGGTTCATCCTGGATATGGTTTTCTGTCAGAGAACAGCAAGTTTGTTGCTAGACTGGTAATCTTACTTTGATTCATTATATGTGATATTGTAAGTACCAGAGAAGTGTTTTATTTGAGTTTCAATTACAGACTGACAAGAGAGTTGCAAATGGAGTGCTTTGTGGATTATTTGAAGTGGATGATATACTTTTCACTTGCCAAAAGTTATATTCTCAGTTGCTTATGGTGCTGGCTATTCCCTTCTAGGAAAGCTACCGTCAATAATGTGCCTTTTTTCTGTAACTTATCTGTTTTCATGCTATCAAAAGGAAAAAGCTGGTGTTGCATTCATTGGTCCAAAAGCATCCGCTATGCAAGCAATGGGAGATAAAATACAAAGCAAGCTGATTGGAAAGAAGGCTGGCGTGAACATTATCCCTGGGTTTGAAGGAGTTGTCAAGGTGAGTATTATGTTGATGAAGGGTGTTTAAGTTTAGAATCAGGATGATCAAGATTCAGGACAACTCAGTGCAGCAAAACACAGCATTCTTTATTTGAGCAAGTGAGCATTCTCATACAACGCTCATGTGTAGGCGCACATGTAAAAGACTACATGTAAACTATGACACCCAAACAATTTTGCTGTTTTGAGAACTTCAGAAGAACAGTGTTATAGGAAAAATTTCAAACAGGAATAAAGCTTTTGTGATTTACAGGAATGGTGAAATTTTAGGACATATGCTCACATTCAAGTTTCACATTCTCTTTAGGATGACAATGATGCAGTCAGGATAGCAAATGAAATTGGTAAGCTTCAAATATTAATTCACTACTAATTTAGCTCCTGATCTTTCTTAGGGTGAATTAAAGGGTTATTCATGTGAAGCAACAATGGCACCTACAGTTGGATATGCATTTGTCTCAAGGGGTTAATTAAATTTCCAGGGTTTAATTCATCCCAACATGTTTATTATGTCCTTATATGCCTATTGGCGTGATGAGAGGAGATTAAGATGAGCATGATGATGATGATGATGATGATGATGACAATGATGATGATGATGTGTTTGAATTTGTGGCCCATTCAGTTTATGTTCTGTGAGCTTTTCTGTTTTCTCCTGGTAATCCCACTTTTCCTCATTACTTGATTTTAATTAATAAACTATGTTTTTGTGTGTGAATTTTTAGGTTATCCAGTTATGATCAAAGCTTCTGCAGGTGGAGGAGGCAAAGGAATGAGAATAGCTTGGAATGATGAGGAAACAAAGTGAGAAGCTTTCAATTTAACTTGTTATAGACTACAATGTTTTATTTGAAGACACACTGTAGATATTCGTAATTGATTTTAAGGTGTTCACTCACAGCTTAGTGAACGCAATTCCATTTAAATTGTTATCAGGGAAGGATTTCGGCTCTCATCACAAGAGGCTAGTTCCAGCTTTGGAGATGACAGGTTGTTGGTGGAGAAATTCATTGACAACCCAAGACACATTGAGATTCAGGTGCGAGCTTGCAGTATTATTTGTCACTGTCATTGCTTTGCTTTTGAAACAAGCTAGTTCTGTCAGTGAGGTGCTTCTGCCAACTGCTAAAATGAATAATACTGGTAGTAATTTTTTAATGATTTTGGTGCTAAGATTTGCAGAATTAACATTTGTCAGTGATGAGTCCAGACATGGACTCATATTGGTAATAGTTTAAAATGTGCTGTTAATTCTATTCTCCCCTCTGTAAAGGTTCTAGGAGACAAGTATGGAGATGCTGTAAGTTGAAAGTTCATATTTATAAATACCATTTGATGTATTTTTGCCTTTTAATAATAAATATTAATCAATTAAAAGTCAGCTCTTTGGCTTCAAAAGACATCTAAGTTTTATATTTATAAGTCTCCACCTGACAGGTATTGAGAAGAAAGATCCAAGCATGATTGGTACCTAGATGTTGTATCAAATTCTGTTTAAAGTACTTGGCATGATTTAAGTGAGTTAATTTCTCCACATGAAGAGCAAATTTTAGCTTCAGGTCGATACGTTGTGTGCATGGGCAAGGTAGCTTCCTCTCTGTGTGCCACTCTCCAACCAGGACTATATATGTGTACTCAGTAAACCATCTATGGGCATGCGTGCTCACTTCTTAGTATTTTGTAGATCTACCTCCTCACATTGTTTTAATTGCGTGTTATACTTGCCAATAGGTCTATGTGAATGAAAGAGAATGTTCTATCCAGAGACGCAACCAGAAGGTCATTGAAGAATCACCAAGGTGAAAAATCAATTAATTGTTGTTGTACGATGTACGTTAATTATAATCATTGACCAGTAATCTGGAGGCGTGACGTCAACAGTGGCAGCAGCAGCAGCAGTGGTGGTGACAGCAATGGCGAGAGTGGCCAGCTGATGATGTGCATGAAAATAAGAAAAGCAAAACCTAAAATGTGTCAAGCTGATCCTTTGTATCTGTTGCAATTCTGATTTCTTCCCTCAGTTTAGCTTTTATGCAGGACAAAGTGTCTATCTTGATTCACTTTTGCTCTCTTGAGCCAGATTACAATACTCTTTCTTCATGCCTATAACAAGCGTGAAACTACATCACGATTGTATATTTTGAGTCCAGCTAACTGAAATAATTTTCTTGTAGCCCATTTGTGGACCCAGACATGAGAAAAGCTATGGGAGAACAAGCTGTTGCTCTTGCCAAAGCAGTTGGATATGACTCAGCTGGTACTGTGGAGTGTTTGGTTGACTCACAGAAGAACTTCTACTTCCTGGAAATGAACACTCGTTTGCAGGTGGAACATCCCATCACTGAGATGGTAGCTGGGGTCGATCTTGTGGAACACATGATCAGAGTTGCTGCAGGTAGGACAGTGTGGTTCAGCTTTTACCTTTGCTTTAAATTTTTCGTCAAATGGGAAGGGGGTGTCTGGGGCCAATAACTTATTAGATCATCAAAATCTTATGAAATTGGACAACAAAGTCAGAGATTGGGTGTTTGAATCTAGATGAGTACAAAATAAATCAAATATTGTAGCATGGCAGTAGTATGTCAAAAGGTGGAGGGGAGGGGGCAAATATGGGATCCTGGTGGTAGTAGGGTAGGGTTAGGGATTGAGGAGGTGGTGGATGGTGTCCATGACATTCTTTTTAAGAACCCCCAAATAGTGGGGAAAAAACTGGTTTGAAAAAATTTAAAGCAGAAAAAAATAAATAAATAAAAATAGAACTGCAACACGTAGGCCATACCATCTCACCATCATTATTGTTAGGAATCTAAGGGAACCTCGAGAGGCAGAGAGCTTAACAGAATATTTATGAAACTCTTTCTGTGTAATTTCAATTACGCATCTTATGCTTAAAGCATTGTTTATTCAACTTTCAGGTCATCCACTTAGCATCACCCAAGCTGATATTCCAGTAAATGGCTGGGCAGTGGAATGCAGAGTGTATGCTGAGGTCAGGGACTGGAACTTTGTTATTGGTTGTTTATCTTCTCACAATTCTCTGCTACTCCTACTTTCTCCAACTTCACTCTTGTACCACCAAAAAATGAAAGGTGCAAAATGTGACAAGGTGATTTTTTTCAAGAATTTTCACTAAGAGTCACAGACTAAGGAAGCAACAAATCTGAATTCATTGATTGGTTTCTGAAGTGATCACCAGCCCTGCTGACAGAACAGAAAAGCTGGATTATAGGTTTCTTAAATGAAGAGCTCTGGCTCGGTTGGGGCTAATTTGAGGCTAACTCAGCACTTTCTTTTCCTTGCAAATCTCAAAATCACAATTCTCCCTACTAGTTGCCATGTATCTCTTTTAATGTTAGTCAAGATAATTTGGAGGTATATTAAGACAATATCCTCTGGTAGATGATACTCTTCACTGTTGTCACCTGTCTTTGGACACACAAAATATTGATATAACTGTAACGAAATATTAACATAATTATGCTAATTAATCATTCTTCCTTGTTTAAGGATCCATACAAGAATTTTGGTTTACCCTCGATTGGAAGATTGTACAAGTACATTGAACCAACTCATCTTCCTAATGTGAGTTTGTCTTTGCATTTTTTCATGTTCTTGTTATTTTTGGTATTTTTTTTGTATCAGTTTGTAATTTCACTGCCTATTAGTTTTCTCAATTTGTCATAAGTCGGTAATGTGAACAAATGGCTTCGTACAACCAGCTTCATAGCACTCTTTAATGTTATAACATAACTAAAGCAAAGTGCGCGCTCTGATTGGTTAATTTAGCGTCTACTATTTGCCCATGGGTGTACGCTGCTGACGTGTGTGCTAATGTTTACAAAGCAAATCTTTTGACAGACATTGTTGCCAAAATAATGGCCGACGTCCTTCTCCCAGAAATGCGAAACTATCTTCACAGTTGTGTGAAGATGAAACTTTATCCAGTTACTGGTGTGCAGTCGGTTGTCATGAATGAATTTTTGCGCGCTTGTTTTCTCTTGTCATGTAAGACTACATGAAAATTTTTTTGTGATGTAGCTCAATAAAAGGGCTTCTGTTGTTCAATGTCTCAATGTTATGTTATAAAAAAAATGGTAAACGCCATAGCATGTACTATTGAGTTGTGGATGCACTTGAGAGGTTTGCTAAGCACTCAAGAAGCTAGAGTCGCACTCGGCTATCACCTCATGCGACTCTTACACTTCTTTTGTGCTTAGCAACCTCCCGCGTGCATCCATAACTCAATAGTACACGCTATGGCGTTTACCATTTGTTAATTATAGACATGAGTGTTTTAATGGAAAATATGCCACTCATAAAATTCATATGGAAACTACATCTGGGACCCATGTGGTGTATTTTCCACATCCTCACTACTGACGCTGCAATTTCCTGCTTTTTCATGGTTGTTTAGACAAACAGTCAGTTTGTCTGCATAATAAAAAAGAAAAGTACATGGTGGCTTGAAGATATGACTATTATTTTCTCCTGTTAAAAACAATATTTTACTCACTTGCTGCACTCATTCTTAAAATATTGTTTTTACCACTTGAAAATAAAATTTATATCTTCTTGCTGCCATGTAGTATCTTATCTACATATTTAACAATTATTCCATGAGCATGCATTGGATATGAGATGGTAGATAGCCAATGAGGTGCATAGTGTCAAGTTGGCTAAGATTATCTCATATCCAACAAGTGTGAGGAAAATAATATTATTGTCGAGGAAAAGGTTGTTGTTATTCATCGTGGTAGATGCAATAATAAAGTGTATTATCGTTTGTCTCACGATGTAGTCACTTGAGATGTAGATCGCGACGTTTCGACTGCTTACTGCTAGTCTTCTTCAGGCGATAAGGTCGACTGATTGCACGGTATCATTTATATCACAAAGGTCGGCTTTGATTGGTGCATTTCGATCCTCCTATTGTTCCATTATTCCGGCGAGTAGCTGTTCCCTCAGTGGTCCGCTGTTGTACCGTTCTCCTGTTGTTGTGTTTCTTGATCGTGGGTATCCATGCTTCAGGAATTTCAATTCCACTATCCCTGTTGATGTTGTTAGGGTGAAGTCTTATGTGAATAGCTTCCTTGACCCTACGTGTGTACCAGTGAGGATCTCGATCAATAAACTTGACCTCATTCCAGATAGGATAGTGGCCGGTCTCGTGGGTGTGTTCAGAAACGGCGGAGGTCTGGGTTCGGGCGAGTCGTATATCCCTGTCGTGTTCTTTGATCCTCTCCTGCATAGATCTCCTGTTTCCCCGATGTAGACTTTGCCGCACTCACAGGGAATCCTGTAGACAACACCATCTTGTTTAGCCGGGTTGACGGTGTCCTTTGGTCGCACTAAGTGTGACCGAAGTGTCGTGTCGGACTTAAAGACGGTGCGAATGCCTTGTTGTTCTAGGCAGCGGCGGAGAGACTCCGAAACTCCTTGGACATAAGGTAAAACGGCGGTGGATTTAAATTCCGCGACAGGCTCTCTTCTTGGGGTTGTTCGTGCCTTTGTGATCTTCTGTACAAAAGAGGAGGGATATCCGTTAGAAACAAGTACAGATGACAGATGTTTCTTCTCTCCAGCGATTACTGATGGTTTGGTGACGAGACGTTTAGCCCGGTCGTACAGACACTTCACAATATCGCGCTTTACTGAACGAGGGTGGTGGGAATCATACGCTAGGTACTGATCAGAATGTGTTGGTTTCCTGTAGACACTGGTGGTAAGGCGGCCATCAGGTTCTCTGTAAACTGACGTGTCGAGAAAGGCGATCTTGTTGTTGTTCTCGATCTCCATGGTGAAACGGATTGATGGTTGTTGACTGTTCAGGTGTTGCAGGAAGACGTCAACTCTATCCCGATCCAGGATGGTGAAAGTATCATCTACGTAGCGTTTCCAGATCTTAGGCTTGCAAGGTGCGGACTCTATTGCTTGTTCTTCAAATATCTCCATGTAGAGATTAGCAATAACCGCGGATACAGGGCTCCCCATGGCTGTGCCGTCTCGTTGTTCGTAAATCGATCCGTTGTACTGGAAGTACGTAGATCTTAATACGAAATTCAAGAGGTCCGCGATTTGAACTGGTGTAAGTGTCGTGCGGTCAGCCAGGCCTGCGTTACGAACAACGAGACGGCACAGCCATGGGGAGCCCTGTATCCGCGGTTATTGCTAATCTCTACATGGAGATATTTGAAGAACAAGCAATAGAGTCCGCACCTTGCAAGCCTAAGATCTGGAAACGCTACGTAGATGATACTTTCACCATCCTGGATCGGGATAGAGTTGACGTCTTCCTGCAACACCTGAACAGTCAACAACCATCAATCCGTTTCACCATGGAGATCGAGAACAACAACAAGATCGCCTTTCTCGACACGTCAGTTTACAGAGAACCTGATGGCCGCCTTACCACCAGTGTCTACAGGAAACCAACACATACTGATCAGTACCTAGCGTATGATTCACACCACCCTCGTTCAGTAAAGCGCGATATTGTGAAGTGTCTGTACGACCGGGCTAAACGTCTCGTCACCAAACCATCAGTAATCGCTGGAGAGAAGAAACATCTGTCATCTGTACTTGTTTCTAACGGATATCCCTCCTCTTTTGTACAGAAGATCACAAAGGCACGAACAACCCCAAGAAGAGAGCCTGTCGCGGAATTTAAATCCACCGCCGTTTTACCTTATGTCCAAGGAGTTTCGGAGTCTCTCCGCCGCTGCCTAGAACAACAAGGCATTCGCACCGTCTTTAAGTCCGACACGACACTTCGGTCACACTTAGTGCGACCAAAGGACACCGTCAACCCGGCTAAACAAGATGGTGTTGTCTACAGGATTCCCTGTGAGTGCGGCAAAGTCTACATCGGGGAAACAGGGAGATCTATGCAGGAGAGGATCAAAGAACACGACAGGGATATACGACTCGCCCGAACCCAGACCTCCGCCGTTTCTGAACACACCCACGAGACCGGCCACTATCCTATCTGGAATGAGGTCAAGTTTATTGATCGAGATCCTCACTGGTACACACGTAGGGTCAAGGAAGCTATTCACATAAGACTTCACCCTAACAACATCAACAGGGATAGTGGAATTGAAATTCCTGAAGCATGGATACCCACGATCAAGAAACACAACAACAGGAGAACGGTACAACAGCGGACCACTGAGGGAACAGCTACTCGCCGGAATAATGGAACAATAGGAGGATCGAAATGCACCAATCAAAGCCGACCTTTGTGATATAAATGATACCGTGCAATCAGTCGACCTTATCGCCTGAAGAAGACTAGCAGTAAGCAGTCGAAACGTCGCGATCTACATCTCAAGTGACTACATCGTGAGACAAACGATAATACACTTTATTAATAATATTATTGTTTTATTAAAAACTCCCCCAAAATATATAAAATTAAAATTAAAATTAAAAACACCCCAAAAAGCTATGCATACACTTACTAAATTTGTAGAGCAGGTTATAATGACTTATATACCATGACTGCTAAGCCAATGAAAACTCTTGAATTGCATTGTCTGATGATCCAGTTTTTAATATATACATTACGTGTTTTGCACGCATTACGTGCCTACATTGTTGGGAGTTGATAATTCTAGTTTTAGTTATTTTATCTTTTAAGTCCCACTTTCTACTCTGTATTTTATTTCCCTTGTTAGGTTCGCTGTGACAGCGGTATCATTGAAGGCAGTGAAATTAGCATCTATTATGACTCTATGATATCAAAGGTAAATTTTCTGCAGTGAATCTTTCACTTGTTCCATCCTGTTCATGTAGTCTTATTCTTGCCTTCTTGACAGCTTTATGTAAGGATAAAATCTCATTTTATTTTCATTAGTTGGTAACCCATGGGCAAACCAGAAATGAAGCGCTTGATTTGATGAACAAAGCGCTGGACTCTTACGTTATCAGAGGTAAAAACAACAAAGAAAAGCAGGATACCTTTCTTAGTTTTAGCAGATCCACGTCATAAGCACAATACCTACTACTGCACGAAGGTATCACACTCAATAGCTTTCATTTGAGTGCACATTAGGGTTTCATTCACAGACTTAAAAGTCAGAAACACTTTGTACATACCTCTTACTAACCGAGTTCGAGGTCCGTACTATAAGTTACGGACAGAGTTTTTTCCCGTTCGATTTATGGCCCAAGCGCGAAGGGCGCGGGTCACAAATCGAAGGGGAAAAAACGAGGATCCGTAACTTACAGTACGGACCGAGAAGACGAGGTTAGTAAGATATTTATTATATCTCTACTGTGTGCCTGACGGGTTCGGAAACGATTTCTATTCACGCGGACTCGGAACGGCTTCAAATTTCTGACGCACCTCGGAAGCATAACGAGTCAGTTTGAAACTGTTTTTAAGTCGTTAGCACGCTTTACTACATAATTTAGAGTAATGGAAAGTTTTAAACTTTCACTTGCTTTAAAAGTTAAGAACACTTATCGATAAATTACGAAACAGTTTGGCAACAAAACCAACTTTAAATTTTAGCGGGCCGTACAGGAGAGTACGGCCCACCAAATTGACCAATCACAGCGCGCGTACTAACAGAGATATAATAAAGCATAATAAACAGTACCGCATGAAAGTACTGCTCATTCAATAGCTTTCATTTGAATGGTCACACACTAGGGCTTCATTCACACACTTAAAAGTTAAACCACCTTGTACAGCATAATAAACCATACCACATGAAAGTACTGCTCAATAGCTTTCATTTGAATGGTCACACACTAGGGTTTCATCCACAGACTTAAAAGTTAGAACCACCTTGTACAGCAGTACCACAAATTAGTAAACAGTACCACATGAAAGTACTGCTCAACAGCTTTTATGTGAATGGTCACACACCAGTATTTCTTTTGCTAACTTAATAGACTACCTTGTGCTGAGCCTCCTTGCACAGCGTGAAATAATGCCATAGCTTTTTCCCTCCAAAAAAAATCTGTGATGTTGACAGGTGTAAAAGTTCTACATTTTCTGCTGCTTTGCGTTTTGTAGGTGTAACATACAATGTATCCCTTCTCCGTGATGTTCTCAATCATCCTAAATTCCGCCTTGGTGACATCACCACTAAGTTCCTTCCTCAAGAGTATCCAAAAGGATTTAAAGGTAAGAATTCTGACCAGGGCTGTCAAGGCCTCTAACCCGTAACACCAGTTATGGCTGAGTATGTTTGATTGACCCTTGATCTTAAGTGGGACTGAACTTGATTGTTGTTGATACAATTCAGACACAAAGTAACGAATTTGTTACAGGTCTGAAGGTCAAGGCTACCTGTAGGTGAATCAAAACTTAATGACAGCCCTGCTACCAACGGGGAAATAAATAATCATTGTGACTGGGTAGTACACATCTGGGGCTCTTACCAGTTGTATGAAAAAAAAACCCACAGTTTTTGGGTGCGACAACAAATGGAACGGACCTTTCCAATGGACATTTTTCGAAACATTTGGAATACCTTCAGAGCAATTCCTCTTTTCTCGTTTTTACCGAAATGATCGCAAAATCATTGTACCATTTGCTCTTTCGCTCTATTCCCCCATGCTCGTTGATGAAATACGCAGTTGTTTCGGTGGGAAATGACTGGGAACAGTCCTTTCCACTGGAAGGTTTTCAAATCCTGTCAAATATTACACACTCATCCGGTCTTATTTTGCCTATTGAAATTTTGTACTGTTCCATGTGGCGGAAAACTCTCACTGGTTTTCCATGCAAATGGAAAGCATTCCTCTAGTTTAGTTCTTCTCTCTTTTAATTTGTGGTTCTTGCTAGTCTTTTAACATGGGGTACTTTCCGTTCGGCCAAAACTTCCGGTTTGAACCTGGAATGGAGCAGCGTTTTCCGAAATTTCTGAAAAAGTGGACAATCCCTTGAGGTATACCCAAATTTTCGAAACCTTCTTCTTAAGAATTTCCGTTCCGTTTGATTTTTCTCCCAGAATTCCCGGAATTTTAGGTCAAGTGGATTCAACAGGTTTTAGCCTGCGGAACAGGCGGATTAGCGGAGCAGACCGCGAAGCGTGATATACGTGGTCGCGCTCCGCGCTCGTGTATCGCGTTTCGCTCTCTTCCCCGCTAATCCGCCTGTTCTCCAGGCTAAACAGTTTTCAGATTTTCCGGAAACTTTCTAAGGAAATTTTCACACCTTTTGCCTCCGTTTCGAAAGTTCGGGTATTTTTAGTTGATGGTAAACCCCAAACAATTACTGGTTTCCTTTTGCGACAGGCCATCAGTTGACAGAAGAGGAGAGAGATGAACTGTTGGCCACAACTGCTTATTTCTTTGTACAACGAGCAAGAAAGGCAACAGCATTCAAGAACCAGAGCAAGTAAGTGAGAGCTGCGAGAAGTCGCAAACATTTCAGTGTTTCCTTCCTCACAGACTGCTGACAGTCTGCTTTTCTCTTGAAGTCAGGCAGGGAATATGAGGCGAGAAAACAACAATAACTTCATTCACTCGTGCATCAAAAAATGTATATAATAGAAGAACAGAAAAATATGTAGAACTTGAGTCTGGAGACTGAGATAACTCGAAATTCGAGTTATTGTAATGTTCCTATGGATATTTAAGGGAATAGATAACTGATGAGAGAAGAGATGTATACATGATATAACAGAATGGAGAAAAACAATACAAGTTTTCAGAATGTTGTTCAGACAGTCAATAAAATTTCAGTTGCTTAGAGAAGTTTCAAACTAAGAGATGTTTCAAACTACAAAGGGATTGGGACGAGACATGGGCGCGGCACTCTCGCCCCAACTCATTTTCGCCCAAACCGTAAAACATAATGGGTTCCGCGCTCTTTTATAGCTGACAATTCGTGCTGTTAAACGTCTTCAGATAAATTTATTAAACTTAAGATTGTACCTGTTTTTTAGGCTCAACGCTGTGAGTAAGAGGCAATCGACCTGGGATCTTGTGATCACTCTACAGAAAGCAGATTATCCAATGCTGGTGAAATCAAAACCAGATGGCAGTTTCCAGGTCAGTTGATTAATTAGAGAAGGTCACAACCTATACCTACACTCCTGAGCTACATCATAGCAAACGCAGCTTCAATAGTTTAATTTTTGTACCGATCTAGGCAAAAGACAGGATGAATGACAATCTAAGAAAATGAAATGGACTACAATAGGGAGAAACCCTGAGGGGTATCCCCTTATACGGGTTCTATCGGTATGTGTGGCGCTAAAGAGTATGGTTTTTGAACCGTGTTGGTTTGTGCACTCTGGTCTTCAATTGGGTGTGTTTGGTGTGAAGTGGGTATATCTGTAATGAGTTAGGTCTATAATGGGGCATCAAATTTTGGGTCGGCTCTGAAATAGGGTAGGGAAAATCGCAAATTTTGGTCCAGAACTGGGCTAAAGGCCCGGATACACGGATATTACGTCCACAACTAAAATTGTTGCGCGCAATTTTGCGCACAATAATGCAGCTGTAAAATTTCGTCCTACTTCTGCATCATTGTGCGCAACAAATTTCTTCGTGTATCCACCATCTGCAACATTTCGTGCAATGCTGTGACGCAAATTTCAGTGTTCAGCCAATCAAATCTCACTTTCAAATTTAACCGCCGACCCAAATGTCGCCCGTCGTACGTTTCATCAAATATTACGTGTAATGTTGCACTAAATGTTGCAACCGTGCAGGCACGTCGAGTGAAAAATTGTTGCGAGCAATATTGCGCGCAATGTTGCACCGTGTATCCGGGCCTTAAGGGTTTCACACCTTCATCAAATTTTTCTGTAAATACCCCCAAACCCCGAAAGGGGGCGGAGGAGAAACTTTAGAACTCGAGGCTTGCGTTTTGAGTTTGGAACAGTTTCCTTTAGAATTTTGGTAACTTCTCTCTTTAACACTAAGCTTCTTTTAGTTGTAATTATCGCTCTAGTAAGAGTTCACAAAGATTTTATTAAAAATAATTTAAAACAACTACAGTTTCTTCAATATGCCTCGTAGGTCACAATAGATGGAAGACAAGTAGATTTTAGCACCTCATCCGGGCTGGCAGATCCAGTATTTGAAGCCAACATCAATGGCAATGATGTGCTGTTACAGGTTAGAATATCAAATTATACATTATTACACGGTTACGCAATCGTCTCCTCATCCTACTAAAGAAGAATTCATTGTTGCTAGCTGTGATGTTTCAGCGAAGTCTGTAACACTCATTCTGAGGTCGAAGAAAGCCTCGAGTGATAGTTTAACGAGACAGACCAATTAGTATTGGTAATCGTATGAATGCGAGTGCAATTAATAAGGATTTACACCACGTTTGATTTTTGAAAATTCTTTTAAATTGCACGAGCCTTTTCAAATACTACGAGTAGTGTAAATCCTTAATTGCTTGAGCTTTCATACGATTACTCATTTGTCATATGACTGAGAAAAGTGCGAACACGCGCGCGTTAATTTGCACTGCTCTCAGCCAGTAACAATGAAGTAATTTTCTTAGTCATATAATAAATACGATTAATATTATTAAACAGGAATTAATGAACCAAGATGGATCGAGAGAGGCGAATTACAAACAACGGACTTGCAAACTGTGCCTTTTGGTGATTTGCCAAAATCGACTAAAGGCTGTCATCTCAATAATTGCCAAACTCACCGTTTAAATGAACCATGACTTCTACAATTTTTTTAATGAAACAAATGATGAAAGAGATTGAATACCGACACCCATACTTATTTATGTATACGCGTATTTAGTTGAAGAACGTAATCAACGATGCTTTATTCTTTGTTTGTCGTGTAGACGTTGAAGAAGGAAGGAAATCTCTTTAAAATTCAGCACTACGGAACGACGGTAAGTGCTCGAAGGTGATTCAAACTGAAACAACACGACTTTCATGACACCCGTTAGGCACTCAAGCTTTGGTTTTGTTTTCTCTTGGCTGTAAATAATTTGACATTTTTATCATTTCTTCCTCATTGTCGTTTTAGTACAAGCTACGAGTGCACACGAAAGAACAGTACGAGTACATGAAGTACATGCCAGAGAAAGTAGAGGTATGTACAATTGAAGCAAACCGGTTTTGAGCAGGAAAGCAAACAGTTTACTGTCATTCCTTTCTTAAAATGGTACAGTGTAAAAGGAAATTTTTCCTCTCGCGCGACTATACACTTGTCAAAGGTTTGGAGTTTAAACATGAGCGATGTCTTATTTATTCATGACTTGATACTTGACTTGGGTTTACTTTCAATTTTTTTAATTGACTTGACAAGTTTGATTTTGCTTGACTCGACTTGACTTTTAATTTGTTAACTTTAGTTGACCTTAGCCAACTTGAAGTTGACTTGACTTGATTTGTCTTGGCTCGACCTGACTTCATTTGACTTGACTTTTCTTAACCTTACTTTATTTTACCTGACCTGACCCAACTTGACATGGCGTGACTTAAGCCTTGGTCAAACGGCGCATGGTAGTCGATGATAGCTGATGATAGTCGGTGAAAATTCGGGGAGAATCATTCAACTATCATCGCCGACTATCATGCACCGTTTAAAAGCCTGGCCAAACGGTGCATGATAGTCGATGATAGTTGATGATAGTTGAATGATTCTCTCCGAATTTTCACCGACTATCATGCACCGTTTGACCAAGGCTTTAGCTTTCCTTGGCATGACATGGCTTGACTTAACTCGACTCAGGTTAACTTGACGTAATTAAGACAGGGAATTTTGTGCTGTACCTAGGTGCTTATCCCATTCATGGTTCTCTTTGTGTTATGTAGGAGGACATGTCTCCATTCCTCAAGTCCCCCATGCCTGGAACAGTGGTATCAATTGCAGTCAGTGTTGGAGAAACGGTACGTCATACATTTGGCTGGTCAGACAAACCCCTTTCCCCCACTCATGGAAGCTGCTTTCATGACGGACCGAAAGCTGGTTGCATGACAGCCCAAAAGAACGTCGACATAGTCTCCTACATTGACTATTTTTCATTAATTAGGTTCATGAAGGACAAGAACTAGCAGTAGTGGAAGCAATGAAGATGCAGAACAGTTTACACGCTGGTGTTTCTGGCACGGTAAGCAATACTTGTTAGCAGCTTATTCCAGAACTTTGGGAAAGCCGTACTTTAGAGACTTTTAATTTATCGACTAAGCATCCGTAAATACGACAAATCGCCTATTTAGCCTCCATACCTTCGCAATACAGTAAAACAAGATGGCAGACGATCGCTGACTTTACATAAGCGTAAGAGCAAGCACAAGAAGAAAAATGTTTTGATCTGTTTGCGCTCGCGCTTATTCTTGTGTTGTGCGCGTCCTCTGTACCGTGTGCTTGTGCCTATGTCGTTTAGAAAACCAGGCCTTAGGGATCGTATCATATACTGGCTTTTTTCCTTGACAATTTCACTTCCATTTTTTTTTTTAAGGTGAAGACAGTAAATTTCCAAGCTGGTGATAAAGTTGCTGAAGGCGACATTATGGTAGAAATTGAACATCATCCAGACCATTGAGACTGCACTGCCCTCCCGTGCGGCCAAAGGTTTTTTAGGATTGCACGTGCAAGTGACTTCTATTTGCACTAATTGACACTGATTTCACTTGCATTCAAAGGAGTTTTACTTGCACGTGCAAGGGAGTGCATTTTGCACGTGCAAATGACGTCTATTTGACACGTGCATGTAGGACTCTTTCCTCGTGTAATTAGCTTCTGTTATGCACGTGGAAATGACTTGTGCACGTGTGAGCAGAAGCCACTTACCCGTTGAGTGGATTTTTGTGTGCACGTGTCAATGCCGTCAGTTTGCACGTGCGTTAAACAGAAGGGCTGAGATTACAAATTAAGTCGTTTGTAGAAACTGAGTTGACGTCGTTTAAGCCATTGTGAGTGCTGATGAGTTTAATCGTGAGTCTTTTTGTAACTACTTTTTAGAGTTGAGCGTGAAATGTCCAATATTCTTAATTAACATTATTCATGAAAAGTAAACATACTGCTTAACATTTAAGAAAAAAAATGAAGTTTTACTTTCTAAAATCGTTCTTGGCCTTGTGCTGATGATCTGTTTTATACAATCTGTTAGATCACTCGTGATGTGGTCTTCGGGTTTGTGTTTAGTCGTAATACAAAGCTGGAATTATAGTACCAAGACAGGATAGATGACACCCTCACTAGCTTAGACTACTACTTCGCGGTTGAAAGTCTTGAAATGCTGCCATCTTTTATTAGTTTAGATTTTTGGCAATGGAACCGGCCAGGAAATGGGATCTCAGGGATTAGATCAGTTCGATTCTGCGTCTTCTCTCCGATCGAGGCACCGAGTTCCGTTTTTACAAGACGTCATTTCAGCGCTTCAACTTAAGCAAAGCACGACGGCAACGGCAACGACAACGCCAACAAACAAAAGGTTTAATGAATAGAACAATGGTTGTGCACGTGCGTTATAAATCTTTGTACAAAACAACAACGTGAAATGACCAAGTTCTGCGTATTTTTGAAAACGTGAACGACGGTGGCTAATTTTTCGTATTTTCATGTGGAATTGAACGCTGGCGGTACATATTTTAGCTTGAGCAAGTTGTGAGACCGATAGGCGTACTGAACAGATCTAGGAAATTACGAAATTCGAAGGTAAAATATAAATTCCTGTTTTACTAGGCGTCATCCTTAGCGTCAAATCATCCAATAGCACGAGCACTCTGACAAATTGTCACGTCAGCATTACGCAATGAGTTGACGTCATGTTGCTTGGCAACAACAAGGAGGAAAAACGCTGGCTTATAATAGCAATTCATCGCTCTCAACTGGTACGTAGTTCCCGCAACGGTTAAACGTGTGTTCGGATCTAAATTAATATAACTTGTGTGCCTCCCAAGGAAAGAGAGACAAGAATCCGTAATAATTTATAACTGAGACAGTTACCAGAACAAAATTATGTAATATTGTGGTGGGAGGGGGGGGGGGGGGGGGATGAAAGAGAAAAAAACTGAGCTAGACTTCAGTTTTAAATACCTAACGTATACTCACTGTTACAAAGAGAATAAACAGTATTTCAAGTGAGACAAAATTATAAAAACTAAGTTTTAGATCTGTAATTTTTGGACCTGGAGTTGAATAAAATACTCGAAACTTTTAGGAGATCTTTTATTCGTGTGGTTGTATCAAAGGATGATTTAATTTATGACACGCGGGTTAACGCGCGTGGATCCGCGTGGAAATGGCTACATGAAAATTAACAATTATTATTGGTCGAGGTTGAGCAAAATATCGTGATTTGTCAGTGGCCAGGAGATCAATTATTTGCCGAGGTCGAAGGCTGATGCGAATAATTGATCTGCGAGACACTGACAAATCACGATATTTATATTTTGCTATAACCGAGTTCAGTAGTCGTTTTATTTTCCATATGTAAATCACTAGCTCTCTGACAGCTCAGGAAAGCAATCTGCCATTTTTCACGAAGAGACTGGTTACAATTACGCATGAGCAGAATATTATTTGCAGCAAAACACATTGAGACGGTATTACGCATGAGCAGACCATTGGTTGTAGCCAGTTATTTGCAGGTCACGTGGTGGGCTTTCTTGATTTTTCTTCCCTTCAGCTGGATACGGAGTAGGTCTGTCCAGATTGATCTCGGCAACTTTTGAGCAACTTTTGGCGTTTGCAGCAACTTTTTACAGTTCTAGCCACCTCGAGCAAGTTTTGCCTTTCTGAGCAACGTTTGAGCAAAATATAGGTCTAGAGCACATATCAAGCATGAAAAAGCCAACGATTTCATAGAAAAACTCAATTTATGCGAATTTCTTGAACGTTTATCAACCTTTTGAAGTTTGAAGTTCTCTCATATCGTTCGGCAAGACGTCAAATTAACCATGTGTTTTGGTCCGTTAGACTTCAGAGTATCCTTAAATTTCACCTATATTTGCGAGCTACTCTTAAAAGCTAAGTTTCAAGCTATTTTTCTTAACCGATGTTAGCAATTATTGTGAAAAACGAAAAATAAAGCTTTTAATTAACGATTATATAAAAATATCAACATGATCGATAAATTTAGGTAGCAACTTTTGACATTTAGGCAGCAACGTTTTGGATTTTTGGCAATTTTTTAGCAACTTTTTGGTATTCCAGTGAGCAACTTTCCAGCATTTTAAGAGCACAATCGGGACAGGCCTAATATGGAGGATATAACAGTCTATTAGCAGAGCTGAAGCACTGCCGGGTGAGGGACTGAAACTGAGATTTTTGACTCACGAGTGAAAAAGAACGCGCTTAAGTTTTTGAGTATTCTTTTCAGCCTGTCATGCAGACTGCTGTCAGACCGTTGTTACCCTCTATTTTGAGATGCTTGTTTTCATTGTAAAGCAGAAAAAAATTGTATTTACATGTTTAAAACTCAACTGTGAATGTGTTATAGTTCTGCTATATCGCTAGCTACAGAGTTGTCGTTGTGATAACTATGTCGACTAGCATCGAAAATGTACAATTTCCCGCGCTTGACGCGGGTTGCACCTACAATGTAGCTCTTAACTTTGACGGTGTTGATTGGTTCACTTGTCATTTGCGTTTGTCGTGATTGGTCAGATATGATAACGACACTTTTAGTTTGACGACACGAGTCCTTAGAAAAACTTTCAACAACCTGAGTAGGACATTTTCCGGCCCGTCAGAGCTTCTTTCGTGAATATTCCTATATATCATCTTGCATTGATACCAACGTATATGGCTACTAGTCAGGGTGTAGGGTTTTTTTACATTGTTTTCCACAAGAAAGCTTCGGAGAGATGTGATGCTTGCTACATCAAAAAACTGTTCGATCTCTCGATGTTAGGTCGTGAATACAACATCTTTTTCTGTTTTCCTGCTTGTCTCGACAGAGCTGCGCAAATAAAGGCTGAGCCAGTCCCTGCCACGAACAGAAAGAATGCCCAGCCTAACTTACAATGTCCAAGCTTGTAGAAATTGGCGTCGTTCCCGCAAGCTTGTTTGAATTCAACACTACCCCAGCCTGAGGGATAAATACCACAAGATATGGCAAGAATGAAACCTGGAAAATATAAAAAAGAAGATAAATATTAGTGATTGTTTTTTTTCGAGGCGTTTGCTCCCCATTTTGCTCTGTCTTAGCCTGCTTTTTATGCCCTACAGTCGAGTGAATATATATCGTTTTCGGCAAGTCCTAGTAAGAGTATCCGATTCTTATCATCCAGTCAGAAAACGGCACGACCGTTTCGAAAGTTGTCACGTCAGCATAGCATTGCCGAGTTTTGTCGAGTATCTGAAACCCGGGGCTCGGGCGCAGCTCTCGGAAACAGAATTACTGTCCAATATTAATTAAAGGTATATACTTTCCCAACGCAGTGTTTGGCGAAGGGGTCGATGGATTTGTTGCGATTTCTTTTATAGTCTATGAAGTGACTTCTCTGACTTCTCTCAGCTCTCCAGTTCGGTAAGGCTCCTACAGTTTGAATTCCGGCCGCTTACATAAAAAATTTAAACACTATAGCTGCTTTTATAGCTTTAAAATGATCATGTACCAAGGCTAATATTTGAGAGAGAAAGGCCTCGGCTTCTTTGAAACTCTGCCATAGCGCGTGGGAATGTAGGCCTGTAGCGCGTACATACATTTTTGTTTTAGCACACTTTTAATAATAAACTCCTATTTGTTTATAGTATAATAATAATACCCGACGACGGTGCGCTGTTGATCAGTTGTGTAATTCTCATCAATGTGTAAAGAGAATTTGGTGGTTTAGTGTAATTATCGACTTAAACAACTGTACAGTTAGTTTTGTGTATGATGCTAACGGTTTTGCGATGCCAAGAAAATTCTGAGACACAAACTAATACAGTGAAACCTGTATTAAGCGGACACCCTTGGAACTCTCGTTAGTGTCCGCTTAAAACAGGGTCTCCGCTCAAAGCAGGTTCTAATATGTTGTGCAATAACAGTTAATTATTAACCATTTTGTAACACAGTGTAACAGCGTAAGATCAAAGCCTGCTCATTGCAGAATGTCCAGACAGTCAATGCATCAATCTGGAATAATCTGTTAGCTTTAAAACATCGCTGAACAATGTTAAGGGATTCTCAGCTGAACTTTTAAGCCTGGTTCACAATTGTGACATAAGCGTAGGACTAGTGAAATAAGAGCTAACAAGCACAAGCATGAGCACAAGAAAAAGAAACATGTTTCTTTTTCTTGTGCTGGCGTTCATGCTTATTTCACTAGCATTATGCTAATCTCTCAAGTGCGAACCAGGCTTAAGCGGTTAAATGCCCTTAAAGTGTCCGCTAATTGAAGATTTTGTACAACAAAATGGCTTAATATTGGTGTCCGCGTCCGCTTAACAGCGATGTCCGCTGAATGAATTATTTTAATTATTTTTTCTGAACTATTTTACAGTGAATGTGTGAAGAAAATTTAGGGACTCAAGCTGGTGTCCGCTTAAAAAAGGGTGTCTGCTTAATAAAGGTTTCACTGCGTTACAGACTTCTCCAAGTGTCGGCACTGTGATGAAAAGAGCGGTAAAGTTTATATAAACATCGTTAGCTCGATTTAGAAATGTCGTTAAACCTCGGCTATGTTAAGGATTTATAAATTGCTTTCTGGAATGTTGTTTCTGGTTGATCATTCAGTTAATTGCCTTTCAATTTGAAAATAATAATTTTCTAAAATTAACTTACAGAATTTACTTTGAAGAGAAAAGAAAAATTCAATATTTGCGAGTGCTTTGACCTTTTAAACAGCCGGCTCTTAAAAATGAAAGGTTTGCTAATCGTTTCCTTCCCTTCGTATTAAGTTGGACATATGGCATTTATTTCCATCACGAATGAGTCAATAATGGTTATGCGTTCCATGATCTTCGTTAGTCGAAACCACGAAAACGCTCGCTATTGGTGAATTGCACCTGTGTTTATTAGATCGAATATCAAAGGCGGAAAAACGAGGCTTTGTTTATAAAACAAAAACATTTCCTTTTGAACATGATATTCAGGTCAATTTCCTGTGGTAAGTGAATGACCTGCGCATTTCTTTCATAACTTGACTTTCAAACGGTGTAAATTACCTGTTTTCTAGTTCGAGCGATGTATTCTTTGTTAGCATTCGAAATTTCTCTTTGAAGTGGGATCAGATCAAAATAAATCTCATTGTTAGTTAAGCCCTTGTTAATTTTGCCGGAATTTGTAATATGTGTGTGACTTCTACCCGAAAGAACTTTAGCGGCGAAGCCATTATGCAACCACAATTGATTTCACTGAAAATAAATAGTTTGCTGAGTTTTGAATAGAATTTCGGAGAAGCAAGAAAAGCAAATGAAAAACAAAATTTCGTTTTACTCCGATCTGCTAGGAATACTGTTTTAAATGTTTAGGAGGCTATGTTGGCGAGTTTGTTTTCATGACTTCCCTTCAAGCCATGGCTAATACGGTTTACCTAAGACAAATCTTGAGTGATGAACTTCGAAAACATTTGAAGTTAATTGCGCGTGTAGTTTTACAACTTCAGACAAAAGACACGTTTCCAAAGCGATACTGTACTTGTCATTTGATAAATCATATTTCATCGTTGTAGATAAGAAGGCACTTGTAAAGCCCAAACAGAAAACCATTAATAAAGCAAACAAACCACTGATCACACGAGGTGTAGAACTCGAGAGAAGAAATTGTTCTTTAAGTACATCGGCACCTATATAATTAAATTAATTTAATTTCTGTCTGTCCATGGCGAATACTTACCAGCCAAAAATTGAAACCCTCCTCCAATTCGAGCAGAAGTTTTAGTGACAATGTCCTTTAAACAGCAGGAAAATATGGCTGTCAAAGCAACAAGAAGCAAGATTCCACAGCCGATCCCCATCATTACCGTGCAAGCTTTCCATGCTTCGGAAGGAATGTCTTGAAAACTAGCGTAGCGACCACACGCTCGCTCAAGGACTGAGAGTCCATCGTCTCTTTTTACCAAGAAGTTACAGCGGCGAAACACACCCAAGTACACTGTTGTGTTGTACAATTTTCCTTCTATCCAGTAGGGTAGAAAATATCCGCCCGAAGCTGAAAGCGCGCTTAAAACTGACATCAAGACCCACAGGAAACCAGTCGTTGTCAAATTGTGCGACATGACTGCTGCTTTAGATGGACTCCACAAGCAAATTAACACCTGCTCTTACCAGTTAGCCAGTCGAAACGTTTACGAATTCGCCTCGTCTTCTTTTGTGAGATGTGTTTGGGCTGAAAACAGCGGGAACTCCGAAGCTCTTCGGCAAGTTTTAATCACATCCGTCCATTTGAATGGGTTCTTAGGGAGTAAACATTGTGAAAATACAAAATTTCTTGCGGTGTACAACTTGACGCCTGTGAAGACGGTGACGATTACTGTCCGTCAACCGATAACGCGGTGCTTGTTTGTGTTTTCAAATCTGCTGTCAGTTGTAATTTCTAAATGGGAATCAATCGCCAATACTGGAAAAATGCGATTATGCTAATCGCTCGCCCTGGCATAACTATACGTGTGAAGTAAGTACTTAAAATGGGTTTCGTGGATGAGTGGCGGAGAAAAAAGGAAACACAAAAGTGAGGATTTTGTACAATTGTGAAAATATTGATCTGCAGATAACAGTCAGGACTGTGTTGATAGCAGCACTGCATTTCCGGTACAAGGGATTGCTTTCTCAGCGGTCATGGCAAGAATCACGGAATGATTTTGAGTTGAATCGATCACTTCTTGAATTCTCAAAACATGTCTACTTCAAAATGTATTACCACTGTGAGTGGAAATTAGCTATTGGTCACTATGGCACTTTCAGGATTATGTTAAGAGGGCTCTCTAAACTTACGGCAAAAGACTTCTGAGATTAAAAAAAAAATAGCTGGCAAAGATCGACTGAGATTTAGAAGGATTTTAAAACTCCTTTCCGTTCTCAAGGAAATTTCGAGAAATTTAAGTTAAGCCATTGAGCTCCTACCTATAGAATCGTACTTAGAATTTTTCTGACTGAAACTCTTCACTCTCTAAATCCCACTCAGCTTAACCGCTTAAAAAGTCATATGGCTTATACGTTGGTAGGTTGGAAAACCAGGAATTCGGAATTCGGAATTCGGAATTCGGAATCCGGAATTCGGAATTCGGAATTTTATTAAAAAAAATAAAAAAATAAATTAAAAAAATAAATAAAAAAAAAATAAAAAAATAAATAATAATAATAATAATAATAGTAATAATAATAATAATAATAATAATAAATAAATGTAAAGAAAAAATAAATTATTAATTTAAAGTTATAATAAAACCTAGAATCTGAACTCTGGACTCTTGCGGCTTGACAATCAGACGGTTGCAGTTGAGTCACGATATGTGGTCACGCAATACCTTACTTTTAAATTATACAAAAATATACAGAAAACAAGAAAAAACCTTAACAAGAAACACCCTCACATTCCCTGTACTTTGTTCTTTGTTTCTGAGTAAAAGGTGTGTCACACAAGAGATTTGAAGCTTTGTTAAAGAAGTTATGAATTTGGACGAGAAGGCATAGTGATTGGAATTCGGAACATTGGCTTTTTTAAAAAAAGGTTTAATTGTTCTTTCTTTGCATGATAGTATATTGTACATTGAGTTTTCTTGTCTTCAATTATTCCTAGCGGCCTATATTAGTAACGCAATCCTAAATAGTTAAGCTGGCTGTCACGCTATTGAAATATCGTTTCTCCGAATCTCTCCCACAGCTCTTGTGCCATGGCATTAGAAATAATAAGTCCTCCCTCCATCCTGCTTAACAAAGATGTTAAGTGAGATATTGTGAAGTCGTGGTTACGGTTCTTCAGACAGGGCAAGTTTATGTGGTAGTAGTGGTTTTGAACTCTTGACATTCTCCAGCACTTTGATCCATCTTCATAAACAAATGGATACCAGTCACTCTCTTTCCGCCCAATTACGGCAACAGAGTCGATAGTGTTTTCCGGTAAATCCTTACGAAAGAAACCCTCACACCCTTTATTATTATTATTATTTATTATTATTATTATTATTATTACTATTATTATTATTATTACTATTATTTATTTTTTTATTTTTTTTTTATTTATTTTTTTAATTTATTTATTTATTTTTTTAAATAAAATTCCGAATTCCGAATTCCGAATTCCGGGTTTTCCAACCTACCCTTACACGTTTCAGGAGAGTAGCTCATGCGCTCTTATGTTAGAAGTGTGTCTGTCAAAATATTTATTGAGGCCTTGCTAATAAGGAAAAGTACGAGAATATTTCATCATTGACTGAATAGTCTATAATACATGTACTCAACAAGATCCAAGAAGCTTCCATCATACACCGTCCTGAACCATTTGGACCTCAGTTCCGTTTGTCCATATACTAAATTATTTATTATTATGTTTTTAAAGCATGCTGTACACGGCTGTAAAATGGACTCCGCAATCTTTAGCCGTATGGAGAGCGGAAATTCCCAGCCTGAGTATGTGGGTACCAAATCCATCCGCACACGATCGCCAAGTTCCTTGGGTTGAGTCTGGTGATGTCATCTTGTAGATGTTTGTTGAAATGACACTTGGTTGTTGACTTTGACACTATAGAGCATATAATATGCTTTGTGTCTCACTAATTCTTGTGTATGTCGTATAGTTACTCGGATAAGTACGGTGTCTCGCAGTTGACTTCTAAGCAGCGGGCGACAAAAGGTCACCAGCGACGCAGACCGCTATTTTCTCCTTGCTCTCATTATAAACTGTCCTGTGGTCAACTCATGAAATCCCTCCTTCCTCCTAAAGCGTTTTTGACTATGATTCGGGGTTCGGTGGAATACGTGGAGTGCGGGGTGCGGGGTGCGGAGTGCGGAGTGCGGAGTGCGGAGCTTAGAAAATGCGGAGTGTGGAAAATGCAGAGTGTGGAAAGTGCGGAGTGTGGAAAGTGCGGAGTGTGGAAAGTGCGAAGTGTGGAAAGTGCGGAGTGTGGAAAATGGGGAGTGTGGAAAGTACGGAGTCTGGAAAAATGTTCTTTAAAGAACGCGAAGCATCACTGCATTTTAAGACGCACAGGGTTGGGATGGTAACAGGTGTTGGTAAAGTCTGTGCTGTACAACAAAGCCCCTGTGTTGTCGTCCCTGCGTACTACACGCCGATCCACATGCGTGACCACGATGTTGTGTGGTAGCTGACGAAATTTTTTTGCAAGCATGTCACCGCATCTGTAGCCGTTTCAAATTTGTGTGTTACATTGTTTTAAATAATAAAGCATTGCAGTTGTTTCCCACGTGCTTTTAAGCCCTCATTGATGTCCGCGTGCCAGAGCGCCAGATTGCCATAATTGAAGGTCATCATGGCTTTTAAAATACCACTTGTTGGGACTAAATCGTTCTCAAAAGGTTACTTTGAGGGCCTACCCAACTTTGTCTGGAGTGACGTTAAGGATAAAGACGAGATTGGCAAGGGAAGTTTTGGGTCAGTCATGAAAGGAAATTGCATTCGTAATGGCAAAGTTGTTGTTGTCAAGCGATTTTTTAGAGAGGGAGATTCTCCCTTAACCGATCTTTTTGAGCCGTTGCTAAGGAAAATTTATTCTCATATAACCTCATCATTTTAAGTCACTTCAGAGTTATTTTCATGTGTTTAAACTTTTCCATGATCAGCAACACTAGTGATGACGTCATCAGGCCACGCCCATGGTCATGTGACTGATACTGAAAAAACGCAAAGGCTCCCAGACAAATTACTTTAACGGAATTTTTTTCATCGATTTGATATTTTAATTTAAATCCTCATTACGCTATGCATAGATTTTGTTTCATTTCTAAAAGGTCAGATTTTGAGAGAATTTCAAAATATTAAAAAGTTCGTAATTTTCTGAAGAAAGCATGGTTTTGAAAAAGGAATGCAGAGCTATGTTTCCAACGTTGGCTTTAATCGAAATCCGTCAAAAAAGGCTGGATTTAATGAAAAACCGCGTTTCCTTTAGCATTTAAAGAAACCGGAAGTGCGCCCGATATATATTGGAAGTGACCCTATCAGCGCGTGCGCAGTTTCCACTACCAGCACACCTCGGTAAGATCACACAAAGCCACACGGAGTTAGTTTTTCTCTTTCTATTGCTCTTGTTTTTCTGTCTTTCTCTTATTTTGTCTTCGCTTGTACTTTTTTTACTTTGCATTTTGTGAAACACAAAGAAAAACATCTAAGATGTGAGCGAATTTGGAAGTTATCGAGTTATTTTTATTTTCTGCGCTGAGGGTGAAGTGAAATTTCACCTCCTTAGCAACGCGCACGAGCGCGCGCATAAATCGGTTAATGGGCCCTTATGGAACATTGCTAAGGAATCAAAAATGCTTAAAAGCTTGTGCCATCCGAACATTACGCAAAACCTTTGGCAATAATGATGGAGTACGCAAAAGTTTACACACGCCTCGTTTTCCACACTCAGCATGGACATTACATGGAATATCCATCTGATGGAAACTGAAATGGCAAATTGAAGTTTTCTACACATTTTCTACACTCCGCATCTTCCACACTCCTCATTTTCTACACTCCGCACTTTCTACACCCCGCACACCGCACTCCGCACTCCGCGTATTCCACCGAACCATGATCCGGCCAGCAAAGCCGAACACAGATTTGTCAAAAGAGACCTTTTGTTTCTTTTTCCTGTCCACCAACTTCAGAACTAGCAGTACACGGCTGGCGTTTTCAGTCCTAGTCCGTGTTGGGGAAACTAACCAAAGTGATTGCAAGCCTGGCGTTACTGGGAAAGGTTTGAGAGAAAAAATAGAGCGTGATAAGAGCTGGTACACTCTGTACAATCTTTCTCAACAACGCCATTTTTCTTCCAACCTATCCTGTTCCAACAAGATCCTGAGAAAACTGGGAGGCATCTGGTCGCGGTGTTTCACCATGGAGAGATCATGACCTCTTACGTGACGAAGCGTTTCGACGTGGCTTCAAAATGGCGGTCGGCGAGTTCTTCTTTACTCCGTTGGTCCTCTTCATCGTTCCAAAATACTGCCACGATGAATTCTTTGTCAACTTTAACTTCTTTCACGGTATTTAAAACATCGGATTCACAAATTTCTGTTTGAATTTCGTTTTTGAAACGCCATTTATTTAGCATTACTTTTGAATGATTTTCGAATTGACCTCTGATTGATTGTTAGACGGGATCACTGTATTTGATTATTGCTACGTTTTTGTTAAGGAGATAGTGTTTATATTCATATTGCAGTTCCTTGTCTGAAGATTGCAATTAGCAAAACTTTAGGCTATGGCATTGTCGTTGGATCAGCAATGAGTGAGTTAAAAAAAATATTTTGTTCAAACTTCTGATCATGCATGCATTGATCTGATCTTTTGTGTAAATGTCATCGGCTACCCCCGGGTTTGATCCCCAGGCTATGTGTTGGGACGAACAAGAAGATTACGTGTGTAGGGGACAAATTATTTTAGACTTTTGAAGAGCAGTGGAGGGAACTTGGAAGACTGTTTGATGAGATTCAAAGGTGCCCAGGGTTCTCAATAATTTAGGGAGCAGAGGGCTTGTTTCCCGAAGTAGACGGCTGATGCCAGTTGGAGTGCTAAAGGGACAAGCCTCTGGGGAGGTCTGGGGGCATGCTTCCCCAGAAAGTTTTAAATTGAGAGGGTCTGAAAGGCTATTTTACCCATTCTCTTGGAGAAATTTCCTAAAAAGGTTTCAATTTTGTAAAAGGTCAAAATGCCAAGAATATATTAAGGGTGCAAAGACTTTTTTCAATTTCTATCCTACAGCACTGGTGTAATTGAAAACATACACAACACCCTGGTCCCATGCCCCCTCTCTAGCTACAGCCTTGGCTATGCTGAGACAGACAGTCAAGGTTCAGTTGTGTTTCCAAAAACTTGTGTTTTCCCTAAATTACTCTTTACAATTTACACATGTATTATTTAAGAAATAGGAAACATGTGCCGTGTTTCTATCAAGTTACAGAAATATGAGTGGAAGTCTGGGAGAACGAGAAATGCTGTGGAAACACGAGCTGCAGGCGAGTGTTTCGACAGCTTTTTTGAGTTCTGCCAGACTTACAAGTGTTTCTATTAAACAATTAGATTATGAGCTCGAGATTTCTCTCGCATGATAGTTTTAACACAAATCTATTAGTCGTTCAAAACTTGATCTAAACCCTCTTCACAGACACTTTGAAAACGCCAAGAAATGGCTGTCATTTTGTTAACAAGGGCATGCTGCTGTGCTACTCACTATCTACCACAGAATAGATAGTGAGTAGCGTAGCCAATCAGAGAACGGCATTTGTGATAGAATGCTAGTTTATTTATACTAAAACTTGATAGAAACTCAGAGAGCATGTTTTCTATTTCTTTTAGAAAACACCACGATGAAAAAAAGGAAAACAACTTGTTAACTTTGATTATCAAAATGTAAATTCTCTTTGCTCGCGCCATCATTACGTCAACAGCTTGTGCTAGTTCTGTGTTTCTATCGAGTTGTAGAAACATGATTTTTAACCAATCAGTGTGCGTATATTCTTAGGACTCTTTTCTAATTCACAAATAGTAGGCGTCTCAGAAATTGAAGAAGCCGGTTTTTTTAGCTGGTGGCCAACACCTAATGAGAACCCTGGGTACTTTGTATTGCTTGAAGAAGAAAAAGTTGCCTAGGGTATTTTACTTTGTAAGATTCTCCTGTCACTGACAAAAATCATAAGTGCTGCCCCACTCTTACTACAATCTCCCTCCCCCAACCTGGTTGGTCATGGTTGTCTAGAGGGTAAGCTGGTGATATTTAAGCATTACCCAGGGGAACTTGAGTTGCACCTGATTTCCCAGTGTCCCAGACTGTGAGGCAAATCAATAAGTTTACTCATATGCGATATACAACCTGGGATTTTTAAGAATCATTCTATGAGTGTACGTTGGATATGAAATGGTAGAGCACCAACGAGGTGCAAAGCACTGAGGTGGTGATGATTATCTGATATCCAACAAGTGCAAGTGGAATCATTGTTTTATTAAAAATGTGCCCAAAATATAGAAACTAAAATAAAATAAAAATAAAAACGCCCTCCAAATGCATATGTCAACCATATTTGTAGAGCATGGTGTAAGTGCTTATGAATATACCACAATACCCAAGCTAATGAAAACTCTTGAATTTGCATTATCCAATGATCCAGTTTTTAATAATGTGGTATATTTTTTTTGCAGTCAAAATCCCTCAGATAATCAAAATTCTACAAGCTTCTAGTGTGGAAGGTCTGAGCTTATTGTCCATTCTTCTTGAGTTAGTAGCAACGACTACTACTGCAACATATAGTTTTGCTAAGGAATTCCCTTTCAGGTAAGTATATACTTACGTAGCAACATCGGGTTGTAAGAGAGTCTTTATTATTAGTCTATGAGAAGTCTGTCTTTCGGTCAGCAGAGAGCCTGTTCGTAGGCTACCTCTATCGGTAAAACAACACTTTATGCCTTCTACTTGTTCTTATGTTATTCTTAGGAGAAGCCTTTGCAGTCTACATGGTTTTGTTTTTTTTAATTTAACAATTTTTTTTTATTTCTTTATTTTTATACATTGACAATAATATTACTGTTACAATCACATTTACTGGACGCATTTACACTAAAAACACGAAATAATTAAATAGATAAACAAATAACTAAATAAATACTATAATGGTAAAACACTACAGTAAATAAATAAATAAATAAATAAATAAATATATATATATATATCTATAAGTAAATAAACAAATAAATAAATAAATAAATAGATACACTTAAAAAAATAGGCAAAATAAGTAAATGAATAAAGTGCAAGAGACAGGCTGAAAAAACTTTAAATTGATGCTCAGTTAAGGAGAGACATTGTTTTGCCCCATTTTTGTAGTGCTTATGGCGCCTGTCATTTCTCTTGGCAATTTTTCTCTCTATGTGATAAACCAATTTGATCTTTCTATGAAAACTCTTAATGCTGGTTTAGTTTCGTTCAATTTACATTTATAAATAAATGATTTAGCAATGAGTATTAAGTGATTCAAAATAGCAAAGTCTTCATTGTGATTGATTAAACATGCCAAACAGAGTATTAATTAGTGTTAACATTTCCATAGATATGTTTTGTTTAATAATCCAAGGCGAGAATGCAAGTCAAAAGTTTTCTGTTATATTACAATGAAAGAGTAAATGTTGGAGGGATATTTGTATTCTTTCTGCTGAAACATGCTCAAAGGCAATTCAATCATTTTAAAATGGAACAACTTATTACTGGTGTATACAATATCGTTCAGTAATTTATATTGGAATCTCTGTGACGGGAAACAGTAACCCGTTTTGGCCAATCCCCTTCCATTGCAATAGAATGTTATTCATGTTGTTGCTCAGATTGTTTTTCTTTACATTTCAGTGCTTGGGGTGAAAGTTTGTTCATGTCAATCCAAACATGTCTCATGGTGGTCATGTACTTTTACTATACCAGCAGACCTTTGCCTGGTGTTGTTTTTCCTTTCCTGTATGGTGGCATTTGTTATGTGCTAGTGTCTGGCCTAACTCCAATGTCCTTCTTGGTTCAATTTGTTTCGCTGAACGTTGTCTTTCTAGTGATAAGTAGGGTGAGTATAGTTCCCTGAGCAATTTTGTTTGTCCATGTAATCTTACTCACTTGTACTCTTGAGTTGATACACTTATCAAGGATTTACAATTAATTGAGATTTTAGTTTTTGTTGTTTAAGGACGGTGCCTACTTAACTTTTGTTAGTGCACACATGTTTTGCACATCACGCAAGGCATGGTTTACCACCAAGCACTCGCTAAGGTTGGCATTGATGTAATCAACTGCGCTACCAAGCGCATGACTAAAATGAAAGCAAAATTTTTGTACCGTGACCAAATCAAGTTTAATGAACCTGTACTACAACCAGGAATACCAGAATAGCAGCGTATCGCTAACCACTAACTGTTAACGGCTTCCAACTTGAAAACTAGCTGTTATCTGTCAAAAATTATACTGAAATCCAACTGAAAACATCTACCTGCAGATGGCATAGTGTGTGCGCAAAACAAGCTCGAGAGACACAAGTGTTTTACTTACTGGGGAGGTGACAGGAAAAAATGTAATGGGCACTGTAACAGTTTTCAGAGAAGATGAATAACTTTAAAAAACATGTGGTTACCCCTACATTTTATGTTATGAAATGAAAGTGGCAAGCCTATTCAACATGGGACTAGTTTTTAGTTGTGAGAAAAGGCTACATGTATTGAGACTGTATTTTAGCTGAACCAGAGGAAGGCTGTCAGGGATGCTAAAAGCACTGTTGTAACGATTTTGTTATTAAAAACATATCAAAAATGGTTTTTATGTTACCATTTACCATGTAGTCTTAAGATCTTTATAAATGTGTTTGCTTTTCTGTTTGTAAAGGCAAATTCTAAGAAAATCTGTAAAGAAATATCCTTTCCTTCTTTTTTCAGAAAAATGCTGATGTCGGCATTTTTTGTTGAGATTCAAGGTTAATTATCTCAAAAAAATGCGTGGCTACGCCCATTTTTCTTAATGGATTCCAATAGTCCTTGCAAAGATATACTTTCCACATGGTCCTAATGTGGTGCAAAAACCTTTGTATTTAGTAGGCACCATCCTTAAAAGTGGTTTTCTTTGCTATTGTTTTGTGAAGTTCTAGGACAGGAAATAGAGAGCTTAATTAGCACAGACCTTTTTAGAGGCAGAGGTTAGCCTGGAGTTGTTTTTTCTGTCCTTGGTGTGTATTGTTGACCTTTCATTAAAAAGGTTGTAAAGCCTAAAATGAGAGATTTTCAACTTATTGGTGGGGAATGAAAACGTGCCTAAAGCAGGAACATGAACTTCTGGTTGAATTCTGTGTTTCAAAAACGTGTATGCACAAGCTGTCTAATTCAAACAGAAAACCTCACTGAAAAATTAACGTGAAACTAACATTCATAGGGATACTGGATTAATTAGGTTAATCCTAGGGTGGGGGTCTCCCATATGAAAAGGTCGATGATGCTTGTCGAAAAATTTGAATTAAACCCTAAAGAAGACCAATCTGGGCAGTGCTTCAACCTGCAGTACAGGCGGATTAGCGGGCTCTGGCACGATACGGCAGATTAGTGGGCTCTAGTGCGATACATGAGCGCGCGTGAAGTGTGAGGCGAGAAAAATCCGCCTGTAGTCACACCATTGTTTATGCTCTACCGCCCAGTTGAAATGATTGGCATGAAAGAATGATAGAGAACAAAGCAATTCAATTTACTGGAAAAATTCAATTTACTGAAAAAATGTCGCAAATAACCAGTTTACAAATGTATACATGACACAAAACAGTCAACAGACATGAACATCTAGATTTAGCTAAATTTAAATCATGCTGTGCCAAAATGAACAAAGGAGATATAAATCTAAACATCGAGCTCAGGAGATGAAAAACTCAAACAAATTCAGGATGGAAGAAACATAACTTTGACAACACAGAACGGATCTCTAAGACTACAGCAGTCTCTGGCGATGCCAGACAAAGCTAAATATGATCCGTGGTGAACAGCCATATAGCTTAACACAGTTTTAATTTAACAACTGGGCATGGCGTCACTATAGAATGCAAGTAATCAACATTGATGATCACTGACTTTGTCCCTCCAGAGCGAATAATTAAAGAGATACATTTCTGCAATAAACATACATTTCTGCAATAGAAATGAGGCAAGACAAACCACACTACTCGGCACATGGCAAATTACAGAGGTGTCAAACTCTACAAAGCAATAGATAACAGCTGAAACTATGCAGAGCTCTGACCTCCAACAGTCCAATGGCTCTACTCTACTTTAAAAAAAATCATCCTGATAACACAACATTAGGTGCCCTTCAAAAACAAGAAGAGCAAAATAAAAGGTTGAGACGCTGGAATTTATGAGAGAACGGCAAATGTAGAAATGTCACGAGCCATAGGAGTCCATGTAGGCCCGTCACCCAAATCAAACACATTTTGTTTCTTCTTGCGTCTGACATCACGTGGCTTAAAGCAACCAATCAACAAAAACCGTTCGCCAGGCGAACGGTTGGAAGAGCATAAACAATTATGTGACTACAGGCCGATTTTTCTCGCCTCGCACTTTGTGCTCGTTCTTGCACTTTGCGCACGCTCGTGTATCGCGCTAGAGCCCACTAATCTGCCTGTATTGCAGGCCAGCCTAAAAACGGAAATAAGGGAATTTGTTTAATTATTATTTCGTCGTGTGGACCCTTAAGATACTTTGTCAGCTAAAACAAACGGCATTTTAGCATGAACAAGCTAAGTGAGACCAGAATCCTTGGTTGATACCCCTTAGCGAGATGATTAGCATCCCCGACCTTTTCATATGCCTTGGGTGCCCCCCCCCCCCCCCAGGGGTTAATCATGCTTTGAATGACTGAGTACCAGGTGTGAGAGAGGTGAACCTGTGAGAGTTCAGTGCCTTGTCCAAGAACACAAGTGTAATGATCTCAGCTGAACCTCTACATCTGGTGTCCTTTCATCAACCATTACGCCACTACACATGTCAGGTTACTAAGGTGTAGACTATTGCTTACATTTCATTTCTCTTATAGCTATTACAGATAGTCGCCAACTTCCGTAATGGCCACACAGGCCAGCTTTCGTTCATCATGGTACTGATGCTGCTCCTAGGGGCAACGGCCCGCATCTTCACCACAATACAGGAGACTGGTGACAAAGTCATGCTGGTGACATTCCTTGTTTCTACAGCACTGAATGCAACCTTAGTCTGTCAAGTTCTCTACTACTGGAACGTCAAACCTGATGTGAAGAAGAAGGAAGCTTAGTCTTAGCTAGTCTTTCTTCTCTTAGTGTGTTTTTATTTTTTGATGATTTCTAGTGTAAGCATTGGTCTGCACAGTTGTGCAATTGACAAAGCATAAATTTCAAGCAAGTCTTGAAGAGCTTGAGAAATGTTTGCTCGATTTATAAGGGTGTGGGGGTTGGGGGCAATTATAACTAGTTTATGAATCATAGTTTGGATGTGTGTAGTTGTTTCATAAATGTATTCTGTAGGTTTTGTCTTGTTATTCTTGTACAGAGTTGAAAAATTTGCCAGATCTCTGCTGTCAGTGGTTTCTTATAACATGAACTTGGAAGTTTAAAGCCTAATGAATAATCATAATGTAATTTACTTGCAACAGTCAAGGAACAAGTTACTGTCTTTACTTGCATGTACTGCCACAAGTCAGAGTCAATCTAAAATACATAGGGTAAACAAAATTTAGGAAGGAGTGCATATTAGTGATGAGCTATTTTATTGCAATAAAATAATGTACCTGAGGTTTTTTGGGTGGTTTCTATTTTAAATAAAAGTGATGGTTCTCAAGTGTGAAATTGGTGGTGTATTGTTACTTTTTGTTTTCACAAATGTTCCATATTCGAAAAGATCAACACATGACCAGTAGCACTAATGTTCTGCATTATTGCTGTCATGTTAAGTCCCAGGGGGGTCCCCAGGGGGACCCCAGGGGGACTCCCATATAAAAAGGACAGTGGTGCTCATCGGAAATTTGGAAAAGCACTCCTAAGAGGTACCAAGATCCTGTTTTCTGGGTGTGGCTTGAAATATTTTTCACCCCTAAGAGATAACAGTTCTAAAAAAAACACATTATCTCCTCATTTATTTCTTGGCTCCATATCCTAAAAGGTAGCACAGAAGCTGCTGCTGTGGACCTTTTGAGGCTGGACACCACAAGAGCTACCAATACTGCATTTTTAACCCCTGAAAGTTACGTCTAGCACCCCCGCCCCCTGAGGTTAAGTCTGTGAAGGGATTATTGGGTAAACAATTGATTCTTTGAAATGACGGAATATTTGGATTGAGGATAAATGTGGGTTCTTTAATTTGGGGGAAGTTTTTTTCACAAGTAAATGTTGGTCCCTTGTGCCAAAAACATAGTATAGCTACTTAAAGTAACCAAAATTTCCTTCAAAATATGCTCAAATCATTTCCCAAGAAATTGAAACATGATCTACACGTACAAAGTAACCTTTTTCTTTTCAAAAAGAATACAGAATGGCTAATTCCATCTATGAGCATTGACTTAATCCATCAAGTCCTGACAAATCTATGAAGGTTTCAAATATGGGAAAGGAGATCTGGGACTTACGTTATTGTAGCTGTGAAAAGACCAGCCTGCTAGTCAATGAGGTGATGCCCTTGAAAACTTAAATTTATCTTGCTCTCGTTATTTTGCTTTTTGTCAGGAAGACATGATCAATTTGTGTGGACAGTCAGCTGTAATATTAACAGTAAGACAGCCAAATATTGCATGACACTTTCGATAGACAGGCAGAGGGTATCTCCATTCGATCCGATTTCCATCCCGTAATCAGCAGTTTAAAAATTCTATAGCTTTACCATTATAATTTAGCGAAAGTCAATTTATGGGAAAATGACAAAGACAGTCACAAGAATCAGAAGAAGTCTATTGTGCCTGTTTTCAGGTAACATTGAATTGTTCCATGCATTACTAAAAGTAGTAATCTTGAGTTTTCTGTCTTTGACATTTGAAAGACCGCATTCAGCGAACTTTAATTTTATGACTGGCTTCGCATAAATATTCCGTTAATAACTTGAAGATAAACTAAGCTGCCAGTCTTGAATAGAGGTCAAAATCTGTCCACACAATGATGTGATGTCAACATCCGGTCGAGTATCCCATCGTACACTAACAGCGCAATCTAAGATCAGGGTGTGGACAAAACCTGGGCCTAGGCCCATGGGCTAGCCCATGGGCCAGCCTATGGGCTACCCTGTGGGCTACCCTATGGGCTACCCCCGTAAATTTTTATTTTTTTTTAATTTTTATTTTTTTTAAATTTTTTTTCAGACTGTTGTTATTATTATTAATTATTAATTAATAAATTATAATAAATAATTTATGAAATGAAATACTAGGAAATCTTGCGCACGAAAAAAGCATATCTTCAGACGTGAAACGTCTCACAATGCTGAATAAGCCCAAGGTTATCGATATTAAGTTGAAACATCTTCGGATTTTCCTCGGCAATCTTCGGCAATCTTCGGAAGTCTTCAGAAAACAGTCGGAGATATACGGAAAATCGTCAAAAACCTTGTTATTAGTTGCTTGGAGATATGAAATGTATCTTGCACACTCGAAGATAATTTCATATTTCCGCACAACCATGTAATATCCTCTATATATTATCATTAATTATTATTAATATCAATAATTAATTGTTATATTGTGATAAAATACTCGATTTTGATTGTCTAAGAGCAGTGCAATTCAGCTGTAACAAAAAGTGTAACACCAGTGCAAATTACACATCATTCTTCTGGAATACGTTTGCCTGAAAAAACATAGAGGATATTACATGGTTGCGCGGAGATATGAAATTTATCTTCGAGTGTTCAAATCGATATCTCACGAGTGAGCGCAGCGAACAAGTGGGATATCGATTTGAACACGAGAAGATAAATTTCATATCTCCAAGCAACCAAGTAATATTCTGTTTATTATATAAACCTACTAATTATGATGTTTTTGACGATTTTCCGAAGATTTCCGAAGATTCTCAAAATGTTGCCCGAAGGTCGTACGAATATTTCCGAACATTTTCCGAACTTCTCCGAAGATATCCGAAGATTGCCGAAGATTGCCAAAGATTGCCGAGGAAGATCCGAAGATGTTTCGACTTAATATCAACTTTCTTTGGCTCATTCAGCATTGAAACAGGGCAAACTTGTCAGAAAATGTTTCGAAATCGATATCTTCACTTGTGAAAATAACATGTTATTTTCACGTGTGAAAGATGACTTTTTCGCGCAAAAGATTTCCTGGTATTTCACTGATGTTTATATAATAAAACGGGAAATTTCCTAATGTCAACATTGTCAATTGACAGCTGTCAAAACAAGGTATCCGCTGACCAGTATCACATGACCATATCGCGGTCTTAGCTGTGCACCTCATCCAGTTCATGTGTCTTTTTAAGCTGACTGCTGACCAAGTTACTTTTGCCATTGAATCGCGGGCTCAACGTTTTTCATGTTTATATTACTAATAAGTAATCATACATACAGTTTTTTTCGTTCAATTTGAATTAATTTGCACTTGTGAGTTTTTCAAAAAGCTGTAATTGGGTGTTTACCTATACTAACATATGTAAATACTTATTACGAATACTAATTTATTTACTCCTACCTCCTCTCTAGCTCGTCACGCAATCTTTCGTTCCCAGGGATAAGCCTATCAGTCAAAGAACTACTTAAAAGATTGCGGTATGAGCCGAAAGAACGCCTGTTCAGAAACCAAAAATTAATTAATGGCACAACGCCAAACAGTATAATTTTCTGATGGGTGATACAAAATAGCTCTGGCTGCCGAGGACAATTTGCCAGTTTTGTACGCTTTTGTTGTTATTGGATATCCTTTTGCATGTGAGAAGTGGTCTGAATCTAAAAAAAAAGGCGACGTGGAGGCAACAGCAAGTGACGGTTTTCATGTGACGTCTTTAAATCCTAAACTGCAAATTCGAGAGGTCCGTGAGCTTTCAGTTTTTTTTTGGTATTAGATGACCTAAATAGTCGTATTTGTGAAATTTGTTTCTAACATACAGCAGTCGCGGAGGGTCGTGGGTTCAAATGTCATCTTGGACTCGAATTTTTTCTAAGTTTCCTTCGATGCCATTTTATAGCTTGTTGCAGTTTGAATGTCTGATTTTTGTGCATTGACGTCACGTTTTTCTCGCGTGCTGCAGAAACCATTGCAGGTTCAAAGATTAGTCTACCACGTGCACGTAGCGGTTACTTTTGTAGTCACGCTAAGCTCCTCTCGCCCACCCGCACACACCATCGAGTGTTAGGGGACGACAACCGCCTCCCTTCCCAACCCACCCCTCCCCTCTTATCCCATCCCGTCAAGCCCCTGTTTTGATTTGGTGTCAAGTTCGCTCGTGACTCTTATCTCGCTTTATATGCATAATATCTGCTATGCTGCAAAATTTGGCGCTTTTGCAAATCTATAACGATTTGTAACACACAAGAAACTGATGCTGCTACCACCAAAGCAACACTCACCAAGAGCCAGACGCATGTAAACTCAAAAGCATATATAATGTAAAAGTCATTACATATTAATCTGATCAACTTTTCTTGTGACATTTTTAAGTAAGGGAAAGTCTACGAAACTAAAATAACTGACAAACAATTTAAAAAATAAAATGCTGACAACTGCCGACATCTGAAGAGTACCATAAACACAGTTAATAAAGTCTTTGCTGTAAAAGTTTGATTTCGTCACTTTCTAAACTGCATTGAATGCTCACTTTGCTAGGGTCGAAGTGAGGATTCCTTGCTTTTATACAATTGGCATAAACGTGGTAATGCTTATTTTCGAAAGTCTTCTTGTACTTTCCTTGGCTTTCGATCCAGACGAAATCATGCTCCTTGTGTCGGATGCAATACTGCTCATCAATTTCTCCCCGGGTGAAGTGGTCTGGCCCATCCCTGATGTTACCATTGCATCCCGCGGCACACTTTTTGATCCGAGAACTGAGTTCGATCAGTTCAAACGGAGTAGTGATCGTTGGCCGTACAGCGGGCTTTGCCGGTTTGCTGTTCTTTCGAATGGTTATGCGAAGGGGGTTGGAAGACGCTTCAGCTGTATACTGCTGGGATGTTACTACTTCTCCCAGGGTCTTTGCATTTGTGTTCTGTTTTGCCTTACTGGAAGTCATGACGTCGGGTGACTTGTTGCGACGCTTTCTTGTGGGCTTTTTAGCGCCCGCATTCTTGTTCACCGCAAATGTTGTCAATGCGGTCAAGTTGTCTTTCTTTTCTTGATTTCTGTACCATTTGAAATACCCTGAAACGTTTTTGTTACGCACTGCTACTGCCATTGTGTGGGCACAAAGTTTTCTGGCCTTGAAGCCCAAGCAGTTGCTATCACATAGGTATCCAGAGTTAGCAACTGCTTTCACTGTGTGGGGCGTTTGCGAGGACTGACTTCTCACCAGAAAACAATTTTGCTCAAAACCCTCACGAACACCCTTTTCCTGGCAAAGCCTCTGTACTTTTTCGGTGAGCAATTTTAAATCTTTCTCCGCGAAAAAATCGGAGAGAGCGTGTAAGTCGATGGTATAATTTTTGTTGAGCTGAGTTTGGGGCGGGGCAGGGCGGTGGCTGTAGACTTTCTTGAAATTTACTGGATCGACCACAACCTTTAAATTGCTGGAGGCGAGATCGCGAGTACCAGGTTGTTCGTCAAAGAAATTAGAATTGTCTTTGACGGAGTTTTGATATTCGGGCCTTAAGATATACGGACTAGAAAGCCCCAGCAAAGTCCGCTGAACATCACGGCGCTGTTTCTCAATAAGCCCTTTCAAATCGTCAACGAAAGCGGCCATGTCAGTGGCTACGAAGTCCTGCCAACGTTTAACAAACGCGTTTGCAGATTCCGGGATGTTGTTTGTCTGCACTTCGTCTCCAAACCCAGCGTCGCTTGATGCTTTGGCGCTGACATGATTCCATATTTCGTCTGCCTTATATCGCCTGAAATACTTTGAAAAACAAGGCTCATCAGGTGATTCTGAAAATTCCTGTTCGTCCCATTTCTTAGTTAAAACATCCAACGTTGAGTTGTATTCTTCATAAGAACTGGCAAAAACCAAGCCACCACTGCCAAAAATATCATTTATGATATCATTCGTGAATGATTGTGACAATCGCAGTTTGCGACATTTGTCCTCGATGTTTCTTTGAGCGTGAACTTTACACAACAATGACACCGAACTTGGGAAAACTTGGGCTAGAGCTTGTCGCAGCGCTTCTTCTGAATCAGTGCAATAACCCTTTAGGCTGACTTGCAAGCCAGGTACTTGAGCGGAGAGCTTTTGAAACAAGGTCAGGTACGTAGATTTATCTTTTAACATACACAACATTACAGGGCCAAGCATCACTGGGCAGGTTGGTGGATTACTGCGTTTCGTAAATAGAGTTGTGTTTCGATATGTTGTGACCAAAACAAAAAAAGGTCCGAGTTTAAAAGTGACATCTACGTACAACATAGACGTGTGTCCGTCAACCTCGTTACAGCAGAAGTTTACAATGTCTTCAACCTGTTCATCGCTAAACAAAATAACTTGGGCGATTCATTGTCAAGGCTGTAACACCTAACAAATTTTTTTTCTTCCGTTTTCATTTTCTCAGTGATCGCCAAAATGGGATCAGCAATACGTCCTCTAGCGTCCTTTGATTTCAGATATTTTGCCTGTCTTTCATTTCTTGGTAAAGCTCCGATGGAATTACAGTTTTCAAGGTCTCCAACTTCGGTTACGACCTCGTGGACAGCTCTCTTTAGGCCTTTGCCTTTTTCCTTCGCAGGTTTTTCTAGACGGTTGCGTGTACTCTTATAAGTTCTTAAATAGGGGATACTGCACGATTTCTCGTTGCCGTGTTGCTTGACCTTTACCTCATGCTCAGGTGCACCAACGAATTCGTATTTGACGAAAACAATGTTGTGATGTTTCCCATCTGGATGGGTCACATCAACGATTGTTTTGTGCAGACTTCTGTCACTAGCATTGACAAATGGCCGGCGGCACACTAATAAGGCATCGGAGTTGTCTCCAATTTTAACCACTTTCTCCACTTTTCCTGTCTTATCGCATCTTGTGTCGTACCACTTTTTTTTGATCTTGGTTTGAACCCAAGAGCCAAGATCGTCCGACAGCAAGTCTTCACCGTGTTCGAGCGCATCAAGATTAATCAAAAATCGGACGTTGTGCTTAATTCCAACGGGATTTGAGGTTGCAATATATTCCTTGTAATATTGCTCAGCGTTAAGCAAAAGCGGAACAACTGAATCATTAGACCCAGTCTTGTCGAGGAGACTGTTTGGTAAACTCGGTAGCGATTTTCTGCCCAAGTAAAATCTGACATTCTCTGATTTAGAGACTTCACTTTTAATGCTGTGGAGTGAAACAAAAAAGAAAAAATGAATGGTGTATATTGAGTATACTTTTTCAGTATTAATCTACTAATAATATACATCCAGAAATTTCTCGAATCTGATTGGCTTAGAGAAATGCAGTCTTTAGTAAATTCAATGCAGAAATGAGGAAATTCAGTGCAAAAAACAAACGCGGCATCCTGATTGGTTAATAAACAAAGGCAGCCACAGGGGGCCAATCAAACTCTATAGTCTGACACTGATAGAAAACAGTTATCAAAGCTACTGAGCTCGTCGTCTAGTAAAAAAAATGTTTACCTGTTTTCTTCAACGTCAACATTTTCTTCCGATTGGCCACTTTCCGACATCTGCAGCTGACCTTTGGGTAGATTTTTATCTGTAACAGTTTCTGTACTAAAAAGGAAAAGGGCAATAAATAAATATAACAGCTACAATCGAGGTAGGCAATGACCTATGAATGACTTTTTCTGATGGTTTTATCAGTCAATGAACTCACAGCTTTTCCGCGTCAGATCCCTCTTCAGTATCATCTTCATCTGCATCTACGATCACATTGCCCTTGGGTGTGGCCTCTCCCTGTCTCTCCTTGTATTTACGCTGTTTGGAACTGCAGATAAATTGAAATTTTTATAACACTCTCTTCAGTTAATTTCCATTACACATTTTAAAATCCCACACATTTCAACTCGTAATTCAATTTCGTGGATGATAAAAGCAAATTCATATTAACCCACGGGACGTACAAGCGGGGATGCTATCTGGCCATGGGGATGCTACCCCCCCTGAAGTTTTTCGAAGTTTTGAAATAGGATTAAAGACTGGTGGATCCAAGATGGCAGCTCTAATGACGTCATGTGGCGTCATATGACGTCAAAACCAACAAAAAATTACGTCCCAATAGACGTGCTACTGTGCCCTAAAAGAGGTAAAACCTTATGAAAACCCTATGAGCGGGGGGGGGGGGGGGCCTCCACTCTCCTCCTGTACGACGTGGGAGTATGGATTTGCTTGTACGTCCGAGGGTTAATGTCTGAAGCCACTGACATGAAAGTAATTTAAATAGATGAGACCTTAGTTTCTATAAAACTTACATCGATGCAGCGTCAGAAGAGCCTTGTCCCTAAGAGGTAAAAGATAAAATAAATATAAATGGGATAATTCTTACGAAGAGCACAATCGTTCAGTAATTTTATAACATCCATGTTATGGTCACTAGATAGCAGTCGAAACAAGGTATCATCAAACTGGCGTCACTCAAACTCCAAAGGCTACCTTAATTTTGCTAGGACCTCCTCTTGAACTCTCCTTGCGTCTCACTCTGCTTTCTGTGTAAGCTGAGATCCGGCTCAGATTTATCGCATGCTGAAAATGGATACAATTATAGCATGGTTATACTGACAATTCGGCTAATCAACATACAAACGGAATACCATGTTGGAGTTCTAGCAGTTGCACTCTTATAAGGCGTTTCCATACTGTGCTCTCTAAGTTTCTGTGAATCATTTTGACGGATAACTCGAGTACGGAATAACGTACAGACCTGACGCTTGGACAAGTTGTTTATATATTCGTTTTCTACAACCTGTAATAGTTGACTTAATAGTTTTAGATTTATTTTTTTCTCGGCGTGACGTTGGCGTGACAGTGAAACCCACCTATTGGCATGATGCATCTTAGCCTTAGCCTTAGGAATCGATAGAGAACAGGAACTGTGATTTGCCAGTCCAAGAGTACACTTAATTCATCAAATGAACCATTCCAAAACAAACGGACACGCACACAAAAGCCCCTGGATGTGCATGGGCTGTAAAAGGGTTACGTCATAAAACCAACCTGTTCATCACTGTCAGATTCCCCACTTGATATTAAAATGCAATTCTCTTCATGCGCAGGAGCAACTTTGGAGTTTTTATTTTTACTCTTGCTCTTCACTTCCTTTCCTTTTCTTTTTTTAGCTGGTGAGGCATCGATGCAGATTGTGACAGGAGAAAGAGGCTGAAATAAATAAGTCATAAGTTTTAGTGCTTGTGGTATTTATTGTCACCCGTGCCTTTGTCGTTTTACCCTATGAAAACCGTAACATCAAAGAATTGAAGCCAGACGAGAGCATTAAATCTCTTTGACACTTCCTTGAATTTTGAGAACACTTTACTTTCTTTTTTTGATATTGAGTAGAAGGCTTCCATACTTCAGAAATAGATTGCTTATGAAGGTTAACGGCAGCTTACATCGTTGATATTCGACATCCATGTCATTACTAGATGATAATACATAGTTGCGCGGAGATATCGGATTTGAACACGAGAAGATAAATTCCATGTCTCAAAGCAACCATGTAATGCTCTGTTTATTATATAAACCTACTACGACGTTTCTGACAATTTTCCAAAGATTTTCAACCATTTTCCGAAGATTTCCGAAAATTTTCAAAATGCTGTCCGAAGGTTTTACGAGTCATTCCAAACATTTTCCGAAAATTTCCGAAGGTTTCCGAAGATTACCGAAGATTGCCGAGGAAGATCCGAAGATGTTTCGACTTAATATCGACTTATTTAGCTTCATTGAGCATTGAAACATGGCAAACTCTGCGAGCTGATTGGTCAAAAATGATATCAGACGTGTGGATATCATTTTTACCCACACGTGTGACCCTATTTTTCTCGATTTGCTACTACTTGAAGTTTACCGCTGACTAAGTAATGGTTTGCATTGGATCGTGGGCTCCATTCGTATATTTTTCTGTTAACCGTCAGTAAATATTCGGATTTACAAAAAGGGCAAACTAAATAACAGGTGAGCTCCACTTTTAGATTATTTAATACCCCTACCCCTTTTCCCACACCCACCCCCACTTTCAGGGTCTGGACAAGGGTATTCTTGGCTTGCACTGTCACGCAATAAAACAGAATAAAAAAATAATTCGAAAACCATTCGATAGATAAAGTCGAGAAATTGTGTTATTATGGGAGATTAATAAAGAAGTCACTTCTCCAAGTTTGAAGTCTGTGTGTTTTTCGTAACTTCAGATATTGGTCGAAATATTTTGGACAAATTTATAGAGCACAGTATGGAGCAGCCATATTGGTGTACCATTGTGGTACACCAACATGGCGGCCGCAAAATAGTGTAATCATCTTTAACCTACTTTGGCTATCTAGACGACTGTTTATCTGTACTGAAGAAATAGGCATTTGCACAAGCACTATTCCTAATACTTTAACTTCTAAAATGGCTAAATATCACGAGATAAGAATATGTTTTTTTGACGAACGCGTTCGCAGCTTTATGTCACGTACCGCCACAACTCTGAAATTAAAACTGCGCTGGTTTCCAGATGAAGCAGGCTACTCAGCTGAAAAGGTGTACACAAATATCAATTTACCCCCTCTCGTGGCTAATGGGGATAAAAACATTATTGGCTCATTAATTTTGGGTTTAAGATAACGATGACGTCACGTGCAAGCCAAGAATTTTCGGGATGCGGGATTTTACCAACATACATTGCGTGATTAAAGAGAACGCAAAATATCTTGACGGGATTTGGGATTTGACTGCGCTCCGAGGAGTGGAATAAACTAAAATTTCGGGACTGTTAGCATTCCGTCAAGAATTCAGGAAGTCGTCACAACGTAAATAATAAATAATAATAATAAATAATTAACTTATATTGCGCAATTATCAATTAAAAAATTTTCAATTGCGCATTACAATATAAAGCTAAAAATTTAAAATTTACAATTCACAATTAAAAAGCTTTAGAAAATAAAAAGGTCTTGATGGCTTTCTTGAAGCTTTGTACTGATGCCATGTTTCTTATTTCACTTGGAAGATCGTTCCATAATTTAGGGGCGGCCACATGAAAAGAGCGATCCCCAAGCGTAGCGAGCGATTTACATGGGCTATAATTAAGGCGTAAACCATTGTTGGAACGCAGGTAATGTCTTCCAGCAGATTCTCTAACGGAAATAAGTTCACTTATGTAGGCTGGAGCAAGACCATGTACAGCTTTAAAAGTAATCAACAAAATGGACGTTCAAGCAGCGAACGCAAATCAACCGGGCGAGCACGTGGAGTCTATTTCAGAAGATACAATGTAAGACGCGGTAAAAACTGTTCCTGCAAATTTCAATTGTACTCTTGCATCTTACCGAGGTATGAAATTTACTACTTTTTCTGCACACGTAAGTTCAAAATTCTAAGAAACGAGATTTGGAAAAAGCCATTTAAAAACGCGGGATGCAGGAATTTCGTAAAAAAGGAGCGGGCCCCAGTAGCTCACCGACAAAACAGGGAATATGCGAAAAAAAAATCAACAACGTGCAGAGAAAGAGAAAGAGCAGCGCTTACAAATAAGCGAAGCAAGATAAAACAAAACAAAACACTTATAACCATAAAGGCAGTTTACAAGTTAAGCTTCACTATCTAAATTACCCCGACCTGCTCCCGTACTGGCCTCGTAGCTCAGTCGGGGTCAAGTTTTTTTTTTCGTTCCGTGGGAACCCTCCCAAAACTCCTTTTAAAGGGTAGTAACCCCAGGGGCTTTGGCGTATCGGCAGTATTGCCGACTACCGGCACCATAAAACTCACCAACACCATTTAATTGCTATAAGTTAACCTTCTCTATCGCCGAATCATACAGCAATGTCGTAAACGTAACATGTCAACTGGGTTTAATCCTGATTTGTTTGTCTGTTTGTTTTGATTATTTTTTTTGAGAGAGATTTTTTCGTGAAATTTGCCGCTCCCATTTTTGCGGAATTAGGTTTCTGCGAAGAAAAGGCGCGTGTAAATTCAGAAATGATTTGTTCGACTAAAGTTTTTTCCAGGAAACACTGGAATGGTTTTGATGACACAATTAAATCACGTTTCTTGCATTTTTGACATATTTAGATGTAAAGAAGCAATTGAAGTTCTAATTGAGTATTTGATCTCTTTACTAACGGACGGAAAAATTCTACTTAATCGCAGCGCGCTAATGTATCCGAAACCATTATTAAATAAAGAAATAAACTAAAAATTGATATAATCGATTATAACTGATGCATATCGCGGGATATCGAAACAGATTGGACACGCTGGGCCGGCCGGCATGAGCGGACACGATGGTTTTCTAAAACAAATGATTTCACGAACCCATAAAGGAAAGAATCATTCGGAAGTTTGATTTTGCTATTCAAAAATAAAGGGATAAGTTGCGCGATAACAAACAAAACATTTTCTGAGAAATGGCTAATAGAACTGACCTTTCCACGTGGACAGTTTCCAAATCCTGGTGTAGGCTTCGTCAACTTCAAGCTCTCGCCAGAGTCACTCTGATCACTCGTTCCACCAGACTGAAAGTAGAAAAAAGTGTTGACGAAGTGGGTCACTAGATAATTTTTCGTGGAAGACTTTTGTATTAACAAATAAAATCAAATGGTAACAAACTTATGTACCTGGCAAGACTGGAGTAAAGCAATTGCTGTGGCCTCTGCATTCCCTTCTTTTTGGTACTCGGACCATTTCTCACTTGGAGAAGGGCATCCCCTGACAATACTAGCGTACGAAAGAGGCGATTTGTCTTCGGATGAAGAATCCATTTTCCAAAATTATAAAAAACTTTGCAAGTAAAGTCTATCCGAAGCGAAGCTTTGTGTTAGTCACGTTGTGTGCTATTATGTTACATAAGCAATCGGAATAACATGGTGTCAACTGAAACTGTCTTGTTTCCTTAGGAAATTTTGAAAAAAAGCAGAACACTGCCTGTCAGTTGCTCATTCATTGAGAGACTTATGCTGTGTTTACGCTTGAGCATTTTATCGAGGTATTGGAGTTAACTTACATAGGTAAATATTTTGTGCGTGTGAACGCCAACTAATTCCACGGAAAACGCCGCCCGAGAAAATAGAAAGTTAACAAATTATTTAGTACTATTTAACCCTCAGGCATGGTTAAGGTCAGTAACCAAGGTTGAGATGACAGATATACCCGCTTGCGGTCGCATAGTATTTCACATCCCGTGGTGACCAGATTGCGTCAGTCTCATTCGATCACGTTTTCATTGTTTCCACGTTTTTTACCTAACTATCAATCTGGTCTCCTTCTTTGCCAAATCCGGACCAACCACTAGGACAATGTAATCAACGAAATTTCTTGGTTAAAGGGATTTAAACCAGAATTGGTTTCTTGGTTTAACTTGCCATGTTTTTGCATGTCCAGCGCGCATTGTATTTTAAAGAGAAATTGGGCTCGACTTCTTGAGGTGTTGCAAAAGCAAGAGCCGCTGAAATCTTGAGACCTGAGTTTGCAGCTCAAAAACAATAAAATAAAACGTGAGGACTACAACAGCTTTTCTTTTTCTTTGGCCGCAATTCAATTTGATGGTTATCGTGATCGATGACAGATCGGCTATTTAAGCCAGTATAAACACAGTACTAATGTACTATCTTTAACATCTTACAGCTGTACTTCCACTACAAAGGACTTAAATCAACTTCTCTACAATAAATACGAGGTTCGTTGAGGCTACCAAGGCAAACACTCGATAGTTCATTGATAAGTTGGGACCCCGGAAAAAAAACCCTGCTGTTGGTTCAAGCTTTCCTTATGCAGTAATTAATGATAATATATAGAGGACTATAGAGGATATTACATGGTTGTACAGAAATATGAAATTATCTTCGAGTGTGCAAGATACATTTCATATCTCCAAGCCAATAACAAAGTTTTTGACGATTTTCCGTACATCTCCGACTGTTTTCCGAAGATTTCCGAAGATTTTCAAAATGTTGTCCAATCATTTTCCGAACTTTTCCAAACTTTTCCGAAGACTTCCGAAGTTTGCCGAAGATTGCCGAGGAAAATCCGAAGATGTTTCGACTTAATATCGATAACCTTGAATTATTTATTATAATTTATTAATTAATAATTAATAATAATAACAACAGTCTGAAAAAAAATTTTAAAAAAATAAAAATTAAAAAAAAATAAAAATTTACGGGGGTAGCCCATAGGGTAGCCCACAGGGTAGCCCATAGGCTGGCCCATGGGCTAGCCCATGGGCTAGCCCATGGGCCTAGGCCCAGGTTTTGTCCACACCCCTAAGATCACGTGTCCAGAAGCATGATGCTTTCGAAAATATGGCGGGGTTGTTCCTTGCAAGGTGAGACATTTTGGAATTTTTCTATTTTTATTTGCCCTTCTGTGGCTTGTTCTTATGTTGTTATAGGTAAGACTCATTCCGTCAAATTGAAAAGTAACTTGCAGACGTTAATGCAAGTGAGAGGAAGCGTTTTTAGAAGGCGAATTTGAGCACATGGCAATAACATTTTGAAACAGTTCATTAGTCTAAGCCAGTAAATCACCAGATTGTTCTGTCCAAGAGCAAATAGCCAAATACATATTTTTGAACCCAGTTGGAAGCTCAATTGCAGGACTTTGATTAACGTCTTCTGCAGGAGGGCAACTGGTAACTTTATTTCCACAGGCAGGCAAAACTTTTTGAACTGAACTTCTTTAGAAGGAAAACCTTCCTCTAGATAGTCAAACCAGGCAGGCAAAATCATTCTTACAGCTGGTCAATTTGCCTGGTGCCTGGTCCGTAATGAAACTCCCTGTGAATTTGTTGATCGATGTTATCTTTCTAAGAGGGGGGCATTGGGGTATATTAGAAACCGCAAGACTGAAGAAAAATCATCCAAAACTGCAAAACTGCCAAAAAAACTTGCCCAAAACCAAAAACCCCATACAAAACCGTCAAAAACCGATACAATGGTGACAAGTGGGGCATACAGGGCAAACTACACTATCAAAGTATTTGTGAATGCCATGGACGTGACTGAAGCCTTCGTATCTTTTAGTAACTTTTAGCTTCTGCAGGCTTCTCTCTTCTCTCTTCACTTTACATCTAAACGTGTTTTCCTTTCGAAAATTCTCGCCACCTTGCCCCTCCTTGTGAAAAAAATGCAACACAATCCACAATTGCTTCTTCCGTTGCTGGCGCAGGAGGCACATTGGAAACTGACCAAATAATCGCCCTGGTCTGTGAGGTCAAAGTCTTGGGTGTCATTCCAGACGTGTGATCCCCTACTGTGACATTTAGTTCGTCACGCATTCCTCTCAAGAGCTTTGGCGTTTTGCAGCTATTCGAGATCAATTGCCACTCAAATCAAAGAGAAACCAGAACCCAAATAGGACAAAATAGGAAAAACCAAAAGCCACATCGGATACCAAAACTGAAAAACTGCTAGTATTTTTTACGAAAACCGAAAACCAGATGCTAAAAAATGAAAAATCCGCAAACCGCAATGAACACCGAAACCGAAAAACCAAAGTCTTTTGGCACAAAAACCAAAAAACTGATCTAAAAAATAGCCAAAACCGCAAAACCGAAAATCCCAATGCACCCCTCTTCTAATCAAATTCTTACAAATCCCTGAATACAGGTTCAGTTTTAGACTAGCCCTATATTATATTCATAATATTACTATTAGTAATCATAGTTACAGAGTGTGTTCATGTGGCTGCAGTCTGATGAGGAATGTCATAATAATTATTAATAAGCAATTATTGCTATGTGCTTTGTTGTGTATGAAGTGTTGACTTCTAGAGAGTAAATTATAAGTTAAGATCTTTAGGATATGACCTTATTAATTCTTTGACTCATAACATTAGTAAAATCACGTTGTAACCCAAAATCTTACCATTTATCGTCAAGCACAGCCAAAATGACAACACAGGAATCATACATAAATAAGTTTTTGCTCTAAGTCTCTTGAATAACATTTTGGCTGACAATTACTTTGAGAAAAAGAGAATTTTTTTTGACAGCCAATGACCCCTACACCATTAATACCGGTACTCTCTCCATTTTAACAGCAAAAATTATCTTCAAACACACGGTACCACAATGGATACAAAAATTGCAGTCTCTTTTGCCAACATTTTCATGGCCGTGGTAGAAACAGAAATCATTAACTGCAGCCACTTAAAGCTGCTCACTTGGAAAAGATATATCAATGATGTCTTTTCTCTATGGAACATAAACAAGGAGGAAATAAACACGTTTATAGAGCTAGCAAATAGCTATCATCCGACCATAAAATTCACAGCTGAAATTTCAGATACAGAAATAACTTTCCTGGATACATGCGTCTATAAGGGCAAAAGATTTAAGAAGGAATCCATTCTCGACATGCGCATGCACTTCAAACCGACAGAAACTTTCCAATACACACACTTCACCTCCTGCCACCCTCCAGGCATCAGGAAGGGCTTTATTAAAGGCGAAGCCTTAAAACTTCTGAGAACCAACTCTTCAAAAGCTACATTTGAAGAAAACGTTATGCAATTCAAACGCAGATTACGCTACAGAGGTTATCCAGATAACCTTTTAGAAAACACTCTCTCAGAAATTAAATTTAGCAAAAGAATGTCGGCTCTACAAAATAAACCAAAAACGCGCAAAAGAATTTTACTGTTTGTTACAGAATATCGCCCATCTGTACCTAATCTTAAAAACATTCTTATGAGTAAACGGCATTTAATACAAAATCAGCCTCTGCTAAGGGAGATCTATAGAGACCCCCCCTCCCCCTGCTTTCATTCAGAAAAGGGAGATCTTTTAAAAATGTTCTCGTTAGAACAGAGCTTTGAAGGTCAAAGTTTTCCTATCTTGACCAATAGGAATTGTGTTTGGCCTGTCATTCATTTTTATCAGCATACTTATTTGACACATAAACAGTGCAAGATCACATGATTGTGTCCAAGTAGCTAATTTCGACTTTTGGTATTTGGATAAAATTAATTGTCAGGTGAGGTGTAAGTAGATGGCTGAAGATTGGCTAGAAGCTAGCTGTTTTGGCTGGCTACCAGCCCTTATTGACAGCCCTGTAGTAGAAACAGTTTCTCAGCAGTTTGTCTGTCGGATAGGCAGATTCTAGTTGCATGGCGGTTATATAAGCCTTATTTATCTCCCCAGTATTCACATCCTGCATTCAGTTGACAAGATTATTGGTAAAGCAAATTATTGGGCAGGTCAGACTGTGCTCTAGAAGTGCATGAGTGCCACAGGCGACTAACTTTTGCCTTGGGGCAACTAACAGAACTCAATTTTTTTATATAAGCTAAAGTACTGGGCATCCAGGATTTCATGGTTATAGGAACCTTAGGGCTCCTCGTAATAATATTTTTCTTAGACCACAGCCTTCATTGGGGGAACCTATTGAGTAGTTGTTGCTATCTGCTTGCTATAAACAAAGTTTGCCCTGTCCTGTTGTTCCACTATTCATCTTAAGACTGCTGCCTGTTGTTTCATATTTGCAGTTTTTTCTGTGCTTAGAGGTGTTGAATACTTTTGAAACCTTTCCTATTTCTTACCAGATAGAAAACAGAGAAGCACCAAATTAGCCTACCTACCGGGACTAATATATGTAAAAAATTCACTTTGAGACATTTAGATCCCATATGAGGTACGTGAGTCATGATTTCTCTGTGTTTGGTTGGAGTGGTTATAAATATTATTACTTTTGCTACCTGTACTAGGAATAATAACACACAATATGGGCAGAAATGAAATGAATGGGGAAGTGGTTGTTTCAATGTTGTTCAGCTATTTCAAGAATCTTTTGTAACACGTATGCGAGTCGTAAGATAACCTAGCTGTGCTTGGGGCACTCTTGTTGATGAGGGAGGGAGGGACCAATTTCTTTCCACTGTGTGTATATTCAGTACTACTTTGACCACTTCATCATTTGTCCTTGTTGCACCATGGGACTCACAAGGCCTTTCCTTAACCATTTAGCTTTATGCTATTTAGTTATAGTTCCTTATTATAGAAATTGAAGAGACACGATGGTCTAATGGTTAGGGCAATGGACTACACATCAAGCAGTCTTTGGTTTGTTCTTGGGCAAGGCACTTGTGCAATGCCTCTCACCAATCAGGTGTACAGTTGGTACTTAGTGAATTCAATGCTGGGGGCTGACCATGCAACAGACTAGCATTCCATCTAGGGGGTGGGGAAGAGGAGAAATACTTTTTATCACTTTATGCTTCCAAAACCAGCGTAAGCTGCGGTGTTTTGGATCGCTCAGCCTGACACAGATTCTACCTCTTCCCTAGTAGGGTTGAAACTTTAAAAAAAAATAACCTGAAGACTCATTTTTAATGGTGTAGTTTGTAAAACGTAAGCAGGGGTTCCATTAAGGGCCAGGCAGCAGGCAAATTAACCGGCTGTGGAGACGATTTTGCTTGACTGGTTTGACCATCTAGAGGAAAGTTTTTCTTACAAAAAAAGTTCAGTTCAAATAGTTTTGCCCGCCTGTGAAAACCAGTTGCCCTCCTGCTAAAAACGTTAATGAAACTCCTGCTTAAGAGATTAAGGGTGTCATTAAGGTTAAAACATTTCCTGTTTCTTACTAGATACAAAACAGAGAAGCAACAATGAAAGTATGTGCCGAGACTTGAGAGGAGAAAGAATCATGTTGAAACATTGGATTCTATAATAAGTGAGTCAATTTCTTTGTGTTTGGTTTCATGTTCTAGGCATGACAGTGCACAATGCAGGTGGGAAAATTTAAACAAGTTAATGTTTGACTTTCACTGTTCAGTTATTTCAAGAAATGGCAAGTTATGTGGCAATACTACACCTTAGCCCTTCAAGGTTAGGGTTTACAAAAATTCCTTAAAACTGCTGTGCCTCAAGTTCCATTATTTTGGTCGAGTATTCTTTTATTGCAGGAGGGACACAGTAATCTAATGTTGAGCACAGTGGACTGCAGATCAACAAGTCTGGGCTTGAGCCACTGGTTAGGGTCTCTGTGTTGTGTTCTTGGCAAAACACTTTGCCCTCACACTACCTCCTCAGTGTTTTTACCAGACCCTGCCATTACGGGAATCCCACGTTGCAACCAGATAAATCATATGGCCTCCAGAAAAACAAAAATGGCCCAATTTGGCCCTTCCCTTTTACAAGGCTGTAGGCTTAACACAGGCATAGTATTTTGAAAGCCATCCCAGGGCTTGAAATTGCGGCCGATATGGTTGCCAATGAGACTGACATTTCATTCTCAGTGACCAAAACTTCTGGTTAAGTCGCCATTAATGGCAACTACATTTCTCTGTGTTGACGATCAATAATGGTTATTTTGTCACACATTATGTCCTTCTAGAAAATCATATTGAAAATCTTTGCTTCTAAAACATTCAACATAAGACAAGAAATCAATCCATCCTTTTGCTTTCCTGTAATGATTCTCTCACATCGGAAAACTTCTAAATGGCTGACCATGTTTGAAGTCGCCCTTTAATGCATTGCAAACCCTTGATCATTGACTGATCATTGACTGAGTCATGTATGCCTATGGACTGTTCTCTTGTAATGCATGGATCCATCATACTAGTATCTGGCGACCAAAAATTTGCATTTATTATTTATTGACCCCTTCCCTAAAAAATTGGCCCCTAAAAAGGTCTTCTGGGGTCACTGTGGCCCTCAAGTAAAATTTTCTGGCTGAAACACTGCGTCTTTCCATCTATGTGTACAAACAGGTACTGGGGTTAGTATCTGGGTGCTGACCCTGCTACAGACTTGCATTTCATCCCATCTCATCATTGTCAAACCTTGCCCCTGTAGGGTTGAAACTCTGATTAATTTTTTAAATTGTGTAGTGCTGAGAAACAGAGAGAATCTCATCCAAGGGGAAGAGTAGAACACTCAATTTCCCTTAATGCAACAGAGACTGGGTTAAGCTGTGGTGGTTTAGATCACGTGGTGGCCTGATGCAGACTTAACCTTACTTTCATAGTCCAAACTCATCCTAGTAGGGTTAAAACTTTAAAAATCTGATGACTTATTTTTAATTGTGTAGTGTGTAAAACTTAAGAGTTCAAGGCTGTTATATCAAGGTTATTAAAACAGTTCCCATTTCTTACTAGATACAAACCAGAAAGCTGTGTGCTGAGAATCATGTGGAGAAAGACTCATATTGAGGCAGTAGATTCCATATCAGGTGAGCATTTGGTTGGAGGGGTCATCTGTGAGTTACTCGATGTTACCTGTACAAGGAATAATAGCACACAATGCAGGCAGAAAATTCAAACAGTAGAGATGTTCAGCCATTCAGGGATCCATATTGGTTTTTTCTCAGCCAGGCAAGTATGTCAGATGACATATTTGCCGTGGCAAAATTTTATTTGCCCCTTCAATAGGGAAGAATGGTATCAGAACAGCATGTAAAGGAAAAGTTGATGTTAAATTTGTATGTTTTTCACATGACCAGTTTTCCAGTACATCATGTCTGTAGTTGTGGCTGTCGGTGGACACAGACAATCCAGGTTCAAATGAAAACTAAGGCCTCTTCGACCGCCATGAAGGCTGAGAGGACCACTCTCACTCTTCCTGCCTGTATTAATTTTGACTTGTTTTTCCAAAGTGTTAACATTACTAAATGCCATTTCCTGATCAAGACAGCTGATGCGATCGCACCTTGTGTTTTTGCAGATGCAGATGCAGTGTGGAGCATCAGCGGTTGACAAAATGAAAATTGAGCCTGCAATAATTTCATTTGTGGAGAATACCACATCATCCAAGATACAATGTAGCAGACCAAATTGATGATTTTATCACAAAAGCAAGCTGTAGGTCTTTCTAGAGCTGTTTTTTTAAAAGTTCCAAATGGATGACAAGTGGTCAGAATGCAGTACACTCATAAGCAAATTTAAGAACTGCTTTTATTCCGGTAGAGTCAAACTTAACTCATTTAGCAGACGCATTTTCCTATTGTTTTGGTTGTCCCTAAAATTTTGTAGTTGTCAAGGATGACCAGGTGACTGCGAATATGGATCCCTAGCTATTGTACTGGATTGTGTTCTTGGACATGACATGTTACTCTCACAGTGCCTCCTTCCACCCAGATATACAAATGGGTACTTAATGAATTTCATACTTGGGCTAACCCTGCAATAGGCGGGCACCCCATTTAAGTTGGGGGGGCTAGGGGAATAGAAAGATACTATATCAATTGATGCTACAGAAACTGTGATAAAATATGGTAGTTTGGATTACTTGGTCTGATATAGACTTTACCTCACCTTCATTGTCAAACTTCTCCTTGTAGGGTTGAAAATTTAAAAAAATGACTTCTTTGTAAAACTTAAGAGATCAAGGAATTCCCTAAACTAAGGTTAAAACATTTGCAGTTTCTTACTAGATACAAAACAAAGAAGCAAGGAAAAGAGCTATGTGCTGAGACTCGAGAGAATCAAATTGAGACATTGGATCCCATAGTAGGTCAGTTACGAACAGTTTTATTAGTGTTTGGTGTCATGTACTAAGAATAATTTTGAAAATGAAAACAAATAGAGATGTTATTGTTTCACTACCATTCAACCATTCAGCCAGCCATTATGTGGCCATATACCTCGAGTAGCCCTTCAGGGGTAGAGTGTATTAGAAATTTGCAGTTCCAGAAAATATCGATACTTCCCCACAGAAGGGATTGGAATTTCCTGGTGGCTGGGGGAGCGGGGTTCTGTAAGACCAAAAAATTTAAAGAAATATACGAATTAATTAATTGGAATTTCCAGAGGGGTGGGCAGTCTAAGACAAAATCCCCTCTTTGGCAGAGGTATGGATATTTTCTGGAACTACACAATTCCTTAGGTCCCTTGTACTACAATGTCTGAGTACCTACAATTGTTGATGTAAAAATGGATACTGGGTGAATTTAATACTGGGTGCTAACCCTGTGACAGACTAGCATCCCATCTGCCCCATCACTTAATGCAACAAAGACCTGGATACACTGTGTTGGTTTAAATCACTTGGACTGATGCAGACTTAACCTTACCTTCATTGATGAAATATGCCCCTGTAGGGCTGAAATGAAAAAAATGGTTTATTTTAATTGTGTAGTTAATAATGATAATAATAATAATAATAATAATAATAATAATAATAATAATAAAATTTATACAGCGCTAATTATATAAAATATTCATAAGCGCTTTACATTTTAGTTAATGAAATTAAGAGATAAAGGATGTTATAAAGGTTAACATATTTTCTTATTCTTTCTAGATACAAAACAGAGAAGAAACAAAAGAAGCTGTGATGTAAAGTTTATATGAAATATTTCATATATGAACTGCGGTTATAGATGACAGTGCAGAATGATCATCGCAGTTAATTTTCCAATTTAAGCAACTGGAAAGAAGAAGCCTGAAAAAAATCAGGGCTTCAACGGGATTCGAACCCGTGACCTCCGCGATACCGGTGCGATGCTCTACCAACTGAGCTATGAAGCCACACATTGGGAGCGAGGTCAATTAATTGAGTTCATGTCTTCCCGTGAGGAGTGAAATGATGTAAAGTTTATATGAAATATTTCATATATGAACTGCGGTTATAGATGACAGTGAAGAATGATCATCGCAGTTAATTTTCCAATTTAAGCAACTGGAAAGAAGAAGCCTGAAAAAAATCAAGGTTTCAACGGGATTCGAATCCCGTTGAAGCCCTGATTTTTTTCAGGCTTCTTCTTTCCAGTTGCTTAAATTGGAAAATTAACTGCGATGATCATTCTTCACTGTCATCTATAACCGCAGTTCATATATGAAATATTTCATGTAAACTTTACATCATTTCACTCCTCACGGGAAGACATGAACTCAATCAATTGACCTCGCTCCCAATGTGTGGCTTCATAGCTCAGTTGGTAGAGCATCGCACCGGTATCGCGGAGGTCACGGGTTCGAAATTAGCCGGTGCTATTTATTTTTGTTGTTGTTGTTCTTACAGTTCTTAGTATCATTATGTAAGCTCCGTGTACTGTTCTCTGATGATGATGATGTGATGATGATGTGACCAAACGACAAGCGCATTCCCGATGAGAGAATTAACTTGTAAACTTTAGTCGAGTATACACTGCACAGTATGTATATTTTGTTCTTTGTGTCTCATTATACCCATTGTTAATTGGACGTTTTATTTATCTCTGTTTCAGGCTGCCAACTCAAGTGTACATGTAGCGACATTAACATGGAGAAGGAAGCAAAGGAAAGCAAAGAACTTCGTTTAGATGTTTTTTTTCAGCGGATTACGTTTTAAGAGTAAGGTAGATTTACACGACAAGGTTCATCTCGATGGAGTTTCTCGCGAGAGATTGTTAGGGCGGAGCTCGTATTAGGTGGTTTTATAACACAAAACTCAACAGAAGACAGTGAAATTACTGTCAAATTGTCCAGTATCTCTACCAAGCTGTCTTGTACATGTATCTTGCTAGTTTTCAAGGAAGCCCTGAATTCTATTTCAAGTTTGCAGCCTTAAAATTTAAGGTAGAATCGAAGCATTACCTGGATTACTTTTTGCAACTCGAATTTTCAGCCTGGAAGTCTCGCTATTAAACTCGTTGAAATTGCAGTCTATTTGTCTAGTATCTATTTCCCAAATTTGTGAAATCTTTTTAGTTTTCAAGGAGGTATTGAATTGATTGCGCTTTTAAAAGGGCCAAGAAAAAAATCGAAAAGAAACTAAGTCTTTTAGTGGAAAAGTGTCCTTAGAAAAAAAAGTCTGCAATTTTAAATGGTGTCTGGTTTGGAGTTAAACATATACTGAGACTTTTGGCGGAAAAAATCTTGCACTATGTAGGATTTTTCCTATCAAAAGTCAAACTATATGCTTGATTTCTGGCTAGACTTCGTTCAAAAGCGCAGAATTTTTTTTCTTTTTGGCAACCCTACATAGTCAAAAAATAGTAAAAGAGATAGCCTACATATTGACTAGTTACCAGGCCCTTTTAAAAGCCCAATTTTTTTTATTTTGTTTACTCATTCAAATTGTTTGTAATGAATTTTAATTGAATTATTATTAAAAAGCCAATAGAAGTTATATTTTTAACAGTACTAAAAAAAAATGTACGCAATAAAACCACCACTAGCTATTTTAATTTAATTTTATTGTTTTTTAATAATGCTAAAATAATGCACACAATAAAAACAACTCTTCCTGTTTTCATTTAATTTATTGTAATGTAATAAGTAATTAATTAAAACGTTTGAAAGAAAAAGTTTGCGTTTAAAAACTAAGACTTTTGGCGGGAAAATTGGAAAAAATTTGCACAGCTTTTCCCCTTACACCTTTCTTGAGAAAAAACTTAAAGAGGTTACCCTTCAGAAGTTTTTGATCGCAAAAATTTCTCAAAGGCAGTAATTGACAGAAAATCCCGTCAAAAACAACTGCATCACCTCGCATTTAAAAAGCAATTTTGATATTTCAAAGTAGTTTTTTTTCTCGAAGTAATGTTTGCCAAACAGTCTTCAAATTTTATTTTCAACGAACTTCGCGATGGTTTTTTGCGAGGTGATGCAAGAATTCCTCAAGACATGAAAAACATGAAATGACGAATGAATCAAATAGCTACAAAATAAAATTTAATTTCGAAATGGATTTTAAAATCTCGCAAAGTGACCGTGAAATGGTGTTTCAACAAACTGAGATTAATTTTATATCCAATCGAGTTTGATCTGCAACTGTATGTAGCTTGCCATTTGATATCTTTCTCTGCCAGTCGATAGTTAAGATGGTACACTTCGGATCAGTTGCGCAGGAGCAAAAACATCAATCAAAATTCAAACAAAATTGGAGAGTTGTGTAGTATGTCCGATAATTAACCTGAAGATATTTTCACTGTATTTTAAAGTACCTGTGGTACAACAACATGCAAGAGAACCATCTCGATAATCATATGATTCTGAATGCAGTTTGTAATCTCTGAGAAATTTTCCTTTTAGCCTTCCGAATTCCTTAAAGTTTCCCAAAACTTTCGTTGCCGTTGGGAAATCTTCGGAAGTCTGCGGAAATCTTCCAGTGATCTCCGGAATCATGATCCATCGGCGATCGTCAGAATACCTCGGATGGCTGTCGGCAGCTGATCGAAATTGTCGTATTTTTTCAGAAATTTTCGTTATAGTTTGCAATCGACGTTTTTGGCCAGAGTCGATATTTGTTTTCAAGTGTGTTTCAGATTGTTGAAAATGTTTACATATATAATTACATAATATAATTGTGTGTTCATGTGATCAATTCAGATGACAATCCGTACTCTTTCAAGAGTAATTTTCATTGTCCTGGCACTTTTCTGTTTTATCACTTTATGAATTTGATGCTTTATTCGATGAGAATTTAATGTTTGAATATAACTTTAATAGTAGCAAAACAGTTTGAATTTGTTACAGAATCGAATAATTTCGTTTATTCCAGCAGCAATGCGGTCCAGAAAAAACACTCTATATATCTTCGAGGTTTTATTCGAACTGAAGACGGTAAAATTTTGCGCGATAATTTTAATTCTGGCAAGATAATCTATCACGGTTGTAGAGTGAATCATTCGTTGTTTCCAAATATATTTTTCGTTGTCGTACAAGCCATTTAAATCTCCTTTTGCCGAAAAAAATACCCATTAAATGTTACATTACTTCGTTGATTCCGAGAAATTCACATGGTGTTGCCAAATGTAGTGCCACCTTAAAAACTCAGCGTTGTTTATCCACTTAAGATATTCTCTGAAATCATGTCGACCAAAATGGTGGTTACCAGAAGCGAGATCTCAGATTAATTACGGCCAAGGTTAGCTTTGAAAAATATATTTCAGTCGTTCGAAACAAATAAATACCATGACTTCCTCTACCAGAAAAAATACCTCGACAACTAATCCTTACAGCGAAAGCTTCAAATATATTACCACCATTTTAATCGAAAGTTATGAAATTAAAATTATTATCTCGTTGTTATCTCCGCTGTTGAATAACCATTAACTCCTCGTGAATTTCAATCTCTTCTTTCGTTCGTCATACCAGTGAATTCCATCTTTGCCGTTGGGTCATTTTCTCTCCTTAAAAAGAAGAAAAGAAACAGAAACAGAAACATAAGCTTTTACTCGGGATAAAATGAATTTTAAAGATACACTATTACTACCAGGGCAAGCAGCGAACAAAGCTCGTATGAACCGGCTGCACGTGGTAACGGTTTTCAACTTTCCGGGAGCAACACGCGAAGAGAAGAACAGAAAATATCAAACACATTCAGCGCAAGAATCTTATAAACTTGTGCAAAAAATATTTCTTAACAATTTACTGAATCTTTTCATCTCAGTGACTGCATAACTACGACTATCTGGTTTATGAACGAAGCTGTGTGAAGCTTGGCAAAGAAAATTGGGAGCTTAATTAGGGTGTAAGTTAACTTTCTGTTTGGTTAAGAGCAAAAAGATCAAAACGTGCACTCACCATTAATATTTTAATACTTCTATCTCGTCCTGTTTTATCTTCTTCGAAGGAAGAACATGGCCAAATCCGACATCACCAGGAGCACAAAATCCACGTTTTGACACTATGACCAAGTGTTTGGTTTGACGCAAATTCCACAAGTAGTCATGAATATTGATTACAAACTAGAACCAATCGCTGACAAAAACGTCGCCACATATTTTCATGACTTGGATTTGAATTTTTATACAAAACTATTGTATCACTTCAAGAATATCAATTTCACTTCAGATATCTGCATTTTTAGCCTTTATTAAGACAATAATTAGTGAAATTATTATACATTGTAGTCACCATCTGTCTTCTCATTGTCTAAAGCAGTTACCAAAAAATGTTCCTGCGCGGCAAAACGTGAAAAAAAAAATCATTGAAGGGGAGCCACGAGGGAAAATAAATCAAGCAAGTGCTTCTACTAACCAGGTCATGTGTTTGGCTTAAAAAAAAATATTGCACAGGATATTGTACACACAAAAAATATCATGCGCAAACTAAAGGTGAGAAAAAAATTTACATCCAGAAAATTGCCCAGCTCCTCACCCCCCTCAAAAAAAATAATGGTCCATTCCTTATAAAGAACGTTGTAAATAGTGCTTGTCGCTTCCAGATGTCACGCGATTAGTCACGCTATTTTCACCGAAGGACCGGAAACAAAATAATTCTTAAAATCATCGGTTGTAGACTGAGCGGTCCAATCTGCGACTGTTATTTTTATTCGGTGAGAGGAAGTCTTAAAGCTATGATTTCTTGGAAGTAATTCCCTACTGTTTGTTTATTCGGTCAACTCCTCGCTGTTGTCCATTTGACATCATGGCGGTCGGCGAGTTCTTCTTCACTCCGTTAGTTCTCTACATCATTCCAAAATATTGCCACGACGAATTCTTCGTCGACTTGAACTTCTTTCACGGTATGTTTGACAGTCTTTGAGGTCACACAGCCATGATTTTATGTATTTATTTGGAACAGTCAGGAGGGAGTGTTCGAGGATTGCTTTCATTTTCAATGTGAACGGGGTGTGTTCCTAGGACTTCCTAGAATGAAGCCACGATGTTGGTACAAAACAGTGCGCGATCTGTGAAAAATTTTGAATTAAATTCGTGGCTTTAGACCGGGCTTTGATGTTTCGTGCCTCCTTACTAACTAATTGAAAATTTATAATATTTCGCCCCAATTTCGCTATCGTAAGTAAGCTATGTTGTTAGAACGGCATGGGTTTTTATGTTGTGTGTGATTTTTCTGCAGTTGTTTGTCTGAAGATTGCACTGAGTAAACTTTTGGGATATTTTATTGTTGCTTTAGCTTCCATTGGTAAGTAAAAGTTTATGCTAATTAGTGAAGCAGAAGTTGTATGTTTCAAGGGCGTTCGGGTCACGCGAAGATGTCAGCAGTCATAGTCAGTCACGCGATGTTTTTCTTACAATTGTGGGAATACATCTGCATTGGACTGGACTAAGGAATAAAAGGCGTTTATAACAATGAGCAAATGATCAAGCTCCCACCACCAGAAGAGAAAAAATATCTTGCACAGTTTCTATAAACTCAAAGTTGTGAAACACGAGCGGAAACCCTGGATGAGTACAAGAGATCTAGAAAACTTCAATAACTTTCGGGGCGCGTTACTTTAATGTCAGACTTAGGTAATTCCCCTGAAATAAAACTGCCAATAGATTTTTGTTCAAACTTTGTCCACTGAATATTTATCATATGAGAACTTTAATTATAAAATAAAAAAAGGGGGGTGCCCATGCTCGTTAAGGAGGAGCGAGGCACTAAAAATGTCCCATTTTAGCATTATTTAATGCTTATTACAAGAACGAATTCCAAGTTATTGTAAACTCTTTGTGAGCCAAGACTCATGAAAACACGTCTCAAACTACAGTCAATACTTGTGTCGGACACAAATAAACTTTTTAAGTTTGATTTTGACAGACAGCTAAATCCCTGTTAAAATATTGGAACCAAATTGCTTGCCACGGCTATCAAACTGCAAAATAGAAAAGACTACAGTGCAGCTGCTATTTTCCTTATTTATTCAATTTTCAATAGAAATCAGATCAGTCTTTTCTCCCGCAAAGCTAATGATTAGTTGATTAAAATGACTGGAAAAAAATTTGGGGTGCCCGAGCTCGTTAGTGATGAGCCATAGCCATTTTTCAACTGACAGAACTCAATATCAAGGCAAATCCGCCATGTTTTCAATGTGCGCGTGCACGAACGCGCGCTAATGACGCCATAAATTATGCGCAGTGAGGATGCGCAATGCAAATGTGAGGAATCACCTTAAAGAATTGCACCGATTCAAATTGTCAGCTAAAAAATAACGCGTTTTTTAACTGACAATTGAGTTCTGAGATCAAAAAAAGTTTAGATGGCCGAGAAATGTCCTAAAATTATAAAAGATATGGCTGAGAGATCCACGAAAATTTTGTCGAGAACTGAGATTAAGAATTCGTTATTAATAAATAGTAAATGCCAAAGAAACATGCCCAGAGTCATACGCCTGGACTTACAATTTCAAGTGATAAAAGCAGTAAAGGTGGATAAAAGTTTTGTTTCTCCATTTCGTTTTAGCTAAGTTACCTCAGATAATCAAGGTTCTACGAGCGTCCAGTGTGGAAGGCCTCAGTTTACTGTCCTTTATCACTGAACTCACGACAATGACTGGCACCTTCAGCTACAGCTCCGCAAGGGGATTTCCATTCAGGTAAAAAGAATCATTTCTTAATATAAGACCTATATGGCTAGCTCCGTGAACGGGCAAGATGAACCAATTCCTGCGCTGTGATTGGCTAACCGAGGGGGCGAGACGGCGCTATCTTGCAACAAAAATTTTCCCGAAAGCCATATGATAAGTCCTCTATTGAGCAAGGTTGTTGCAGTCACGATGGCTGGATATTGGCCTCGTTCTTTTGTTGCGAAAAAAGAACTTGGCCAGCATCCAGCCATCTTGACCTCACGCTTGGTCATATTCGTTCACTTGGTACTGGATCGGAACTAGCTTGCAACTGAGGTTAATTCGGGGAGTCATTTCAAATGCAAATAGCATTCATCTCTTTTTAACGATATTCCCCGCATGAGCCCCTACTGCAAGCTTAAGTAGTCTTTGTATAGCTGCATAGTATCTTTCTTGAGATACTTAGGGGTTTAAAGAACCATACACACACCCCAATTTAATTTTCCTTTTTCTTTTGTTTCAGCACGTGGGGCGAGAGCCTGTTCAAAGCTATCCAGACCTGTTTCCTTGTTATGTTGTTTTTCTACTACTCTAGCAGACCTTTGGCAGCCGTCTTGTTTCCCTTTCTTTATGGTGCCATTGTTTATGTGGTGTTATCTGGACTGACACCCATTGCTGTCCTGGTTCAGCTGGTTTCTCTTAACATCCTCTTTCTTAGCATAAGCAGGGTGAGTTTCTTTTTTCATGCTCTATAAGCTGTGTCGAGCTGTGCTAATAACCCGTGTCGAGCCAACAAAAAAATCTGGCCAATCACGACAGACACAAAGAACGGAATGAACCAATCGGACGCCGAAGCCGACACTCGTCAGAGGGCGGGAAAAGATGCAACCAGTGTTGAGCGTTCAAATCAGGCGCCGGGCGGGAAAACAATTACATTACTTGCAAAAAATTTCGGACGTTTAATTTTCGGGCACTTTTTATCTCACTTTGGACAAATTTGAGACAAAACTTTTGGACACTTTGCTGAAACATAGCTAACGTAAGTTTACGCCTATAAATTACGTTCTAGACATGAAACAACATCTGCGAAAATAATAGTTTTACTGCACCTTCGAGGTTTTACAGATGCACCGTCGGGGTCAAGTCGTTTGTTCCATAAAGGAAACTGACGGCTTTGGTGCTAATTAAAGTGCTATAATGTACTGCAAATATTTCGGACGCTTAACGTTTCGGACGGTTTTATTTTCGGACACCAATTTTTGTCCGAAATTAAAATCGTCGGAAATGTTTTACAAGTAATGTTTCCAGAAAACGAGTTGGGTAAAACCTTTCAAGCTCGGAAAAACATGCAATCAGCGTCGATGGCGAAAACATTGGATTCGTCGTCAAGGGCGGGAAAGTCGAAAAGGAGAAGTTTGTGTGTAATGGGTGTTTCTAACCAGACAAATTTTTGATAAAGGAATTCAACTTCGATTTCTTTTAATGTTTCCGAGTCATCAAGGCAAAAATAAAATTGAAGAGGTTTCGTGAACGATTTAAAATAACATGAAATGGCTGGTTACACTCGCTTTAGTTCTAAGAAAAGAGTATATCTTTTTTGACACAAAATTTACAGTCTAATTAGAAATCAATATATGCTGACCAGGTGGTTATATCCTCAGGTTTCGCAGATCGCGACCAACTTCCGTAACGGCCACACAGGTCAGCTATCGTTCGTTATGGTGGTGATGTTACTGTTTAACCATGCCGCCCGCATCTTCACAACCCTGCAGGAGACTGGAGACAAGTACATGCTGATGACGTTCATCATCTCGACCATATTTAATGTAACCATGGTAACACAGATTCTCTATTACTGGAATGTGAACATTGACGAGCAAAAGAAGAGAGCTTAGAACAGTTTCAGATTTTCTATTCATCAGAAAACCCGCCGATACTGCCTTAAACAATGGCTTGCTTACCCGTTGATTCCAAAGATTTTGGCATAGAATTTTACCAGGAACAAATGCCAATAACCTTTTCCAGCTTATCTTTATACCAAGTTTATCCCTAGAACGAGTACTTATATGATATTTCTAATCCGGACTTTCACTCGGAAATAAGTAAAACCAGACAATCTATCGCATTTTCAGTGTCACTGATTTTATTCGTGTAGAAATAAAGTTTTCATGTTGCTATTTCAGTGCTGTGCACGAGTTGATGTCTACATAAACATATGATCGTGTAGATAAGGCTTCTTTTCTTGTAATATAAGAGAAAAATCTCTGAGTTTTGATTGGTTTTTACACAAAAGGGTTTTCGTTAGTAAACGTAACTCCGAAGTTCACCCGAGGCCAAGATGATCCGAAGACTTCCGGAGATCTCCGCACTTTATCAACAGTTACGAGAGTCCTCCGAAGATTGCCGAAGGACGTTAGACACTGTGATCACTCTGACTTTGCTCTTTTAGTTAGGAAAAAAAGCGCGCAACCTTTACAAATTACAGAAGTACTATTTTAATACATGAATATTCAGGCATACTTGGAGAGAACATACAGTCCCCAACTCTTTTTTAACAACAATTGATTGGCACTTTTTTCAAGAATTCTCGTTTTCCAGACTTCTCAAATGTACAAACTAACTGTCCTTAAAAGTATTCATGAATTTCTTTTAACTGAGTTATTTAACTTAGTGACTGCCACTTAATTTTCTCTCGAAATTAATGATATGACTACCGTGAAAAAGCTTTTTTTCTATGAAAATAGATAAACACACGTTTCTCTACGTGCTATCCTCAATAAATATCAAAATGGCTATAAATATTCCTATTCTATAAAGCTTCATGTTTGAAGTATACTGTGTTTGAACCACTGTAAATCCTTACAAGCTTAAGTCGAATGAAAGAGTTATGCTTAACAATCTTCAAACTTTCCTCAGTACAAAAATCGCACAGTCCATGACGTGTCTAACACGATGGAATAACGTTTATGTCGTGCTTCAAATAACTGTTCGAAGCGTTTTACATACGAAACTACAAACCTGCCCTCAACTCCCGAGAGGAATGCAGCGAATTCGCGGACCTTTTATTCTAATAATTATCTTAACATATCTAGAGACTCTTTGTACTTTGACACTCGCTAATTATATCATATCATTCGTTTTTATTCATATTTGTACCTTATTATTTATCTCATGCATTTTACCCCCAACATTCTTTCACTTTTCACACGTTTTTACTTTACATCTGTATATAAGCCTTACGCGAAATACTTTTTCTTATCCCTGATGATGCCGTAGATCGGCGAAAGCTTGGATTTTTTAAACGATTTTAATATCATTTTACAGTAGTGTAAGGCCTCAACTGAACTTGTGCCACTTTCAAATAACTGTGTTTAACCTTATAGTTTTAAAGCGAGAACCACCTAGTTTTATTACATAGACGATATTACAAGGCCGCGCGGAGATACGACATTTCTCTTCGAGTTTCAACACTCGAAGAGAAATTTCGTATCTTCAAGCGGCCATGTAATGTCCTATTTATTATCTAAACACGGCGAAATAACGAACCATTTAACTTTCGCTGAGAAGGGCGCGATTTACTATGTTACCGTAGCAACAAGATCTTTTCACATGTGATAACATGTTATTTTCACGTGTGAAGATATCATGTTTTCGCGCGAAAGCTCACCTGGTATTTCATCGGTGTTTATATAATAAAAAGTTTTACTATATCCCAAATTGTAAGTAAATTACAATTTGCGCCTTAACCCATGAGTGCAGCCATCTCTCATCGCACGCGGCCGTAGCGCACATTTCTTGTTACGCGCGTGGAGGCCGCGCGTGAAGAAAGGTGGCCTCCATTCAGACTTGACCGCCATTTATTGCTCTCCTTCACGTTTAAAGAGTCCCGTTGTTGATTAGAATGTTATGAAGGCGCCATTGCCTGTTATGCAGACTTGTCAGGCTAGAGTTATCAACAGTAGACGCGTTAAGTGACGTTAAAGTTTGGTTTGCCACAGGGGCGATAGCGGTCGATGAAGTTCGATTGTAAGGTAATAACTGAACAATCTCGGCGATGTTAAAACCAACAGCACACAGAAAATAAACGACAACCAAATACTGCAGGTGATACAGACAGCGGGACAGGGGAACGGGCACTCGGTGATGCCTGAAGGAAAAAGAGCGAAAGAGAAACCCATGGGTATCTTTGTTTTTTCAAGCTAAAAAATATAATAAACTAAACTAAAAAAATAAACAACATACCCAAGCGACTTTCAGTAGAGATACATACTCGAAATGATTTGTACAGTCAAAATGATTTGCGTGCAACTTCATACTAAGTACCCCAATGGGTCATTTTTCTCAAAGTGAGTCTTGATGCCCATCCTTTCATATGAAAATGCATTCGCATGCACCAGGCCTCGCTTTGATAGAAAGGCTTAGGTCAACTCGGAAATGGGCTATTAGCTTTACTTGGGAAGAGATACACACACCTGACAAGGTTACGACAGGGGTGGGGTGGGGTACTCCTTACAATTTCGTATGGGGTAAGCCGCCATGTTCTTGACATGGTAATCTTATTGAATTTATCTTCCAGTCCCAAAACTATGATTCCATCGTACGTGTTTCAGACCTGAAGTTGTATTTGATTATCAAACATATGAAGTAATGGGAGGTTTGCAGCTTACCTGAATGTCTGGCTGTGTGATCGTCTAAGCATTAGAATGACAAAAACTCCGAGTTCAACATTTAACACTAGTGATGTGACATTCCCCAGCACTGTCACAGTTCCCTGAAAGAAGATCACGCACAAACTGTTAACAAGAAACAACTCTGCTTGAAGAGAAGAGCTGTCCTAGATAAATGACCAGAGCCCCTTGGCAAGTAAAGATGAAAAACGATGGTAAGGATGGAAATGAGTGGCAATATAGTTGCAGCTTGCACAATGAAGGAACATTTCTTTAAGGAAACACTTGCTGATAGCGCCTGGGGGTACTCCCTGTAATGGCCCACACCGAGAGGCCCCGCCCAAAAGGGTTACCTTTTTCAGGCTTCAGGTATATAAAAGGGCAGGGATGTCACAGGCTGAGGTATATGAAAGGGGTAGGGAAATCCATCATTTAGGTATTTAAAGGCCTTTAGTTAAAATATTTTGAACAGATGCACCTTATGGCTGTATGGTTAAACTTATTAAGCAAGACTTCATTAACTTCATTTCAAGGGTTTAGAAGAGGGATGCAGTGTTCTTAAGTACGTATGTGAAAGGGGTTCCTTTTTTCAATAAAAGGTACACAAATGGAGTACCGTTTCTGTCAAAATGGACCTTCCCTGCATAACACTTTGCAAGGTACCCCCTCCCGGGGGGAGGGGGGGGGGGGAAAATAGCACTCTTGCATTTGTCCACCACCTTTTCTATCCTTAAAAAGACGCATTAGGGTTGGGCTTATCTTCTCTCTGACGTTCAGACCAAACTTCCTGTGGAATAAAGGGGAGGGGGACGGGAGGGAGGGGTTTAGACTGACAGCAAAAGATCACTCACCACCGGATTTAATGCGGCTACAGCAAAGAGAAATCCAAACAGCGACAAAAGAATGGCAATCTTTAGAAACCTGTGGATAAATATGGACGGAACGATTCTTAAGTAGCTTCATCATTTGAAGAATACACAACGGTATGGGACAATATTAAAGGCCCTGTTTTGTTTTGTGGGTGTCAAGGAGAATTCCTAGTTACTTTACCTTGTAATTTCCTCATCAACCAGGGATCAACTATTAATCGCTCATTGATTGTTCCGATCCCTGAATTATTATTTCCTAATGTGTCAACAAATTTTCAGAGATCATATTACAAGAAATGAATGGCAGTCGGTCATGAAAATTAACATTTCAGTCTGATTACTGACCATCTAATGTGAGCTTTACAATAGATGCCTTCCCATTTGGACTTCATCTCCTGCCAGTTAGTTTGAGTTGTGGAATAAAAAGAATCAAACCAACTGTCAACTGTGGAAATAAACACAAAAGTATTTATTTACTTCCCTGACAATACAGGTTGCAAAAATACTGTTTATAACCTTGATTTGTAAGCCTCTGCCCTCTCTGTAAAGGCTCTCTGTCTAGAAAGTCTCTCCTTTTCAAAAAGGTCTTGAAAGCAATTAGTCTGCAAGTGATATATGTAATGGATGTTTTGTGTCTAAGAGATATTCTGTGAAACCTTTGCTGCTTAGAATTGCTGTAAACTTTGACATCCCAATAGCCTGCAAACAGGCTCACATTGGAGCACAAGTGTGAGTGGCATAGCTGTGAGCACGGAATTGAGCGGTGGTGCATTTATGTTTTTTTGACTCCACCCTGCCGGATCACTTTGCTGTTTGCTGCTTGTGCGTGGGACTCAAAGGTGAGCCTGCTTGCAGGCTAACATCCTAAGATCACAATAACATACCACCCATGTACAGGCAAGTCAGGCATAGGAGGGTATGGCCAAGAGAGGTGTCGCAGAGAAGGTAGGATAAAGGCAGTGCACAGCTACAGACCAGAAATTGCCACTGAGAATGACAACTAGGAGGGAGAGAACAGATAATGATGATGATGATGATGACAACGATGACGATAATGATGATGATGAGAGTTTCACATCTAAAATAACATTAATGCAATCTGCTTACCCATATGTTTCATTCCTGCTCCCATAGTAAGAAATGATACAGCAACACTGCTAATCATAAACACTTGAACTAGAAGAGCAATCCATCCATAGCCAGGATAATTTGATTTTATAATCTGTGTACACAAACAAAGTATGTTTTCAGTTAGAAGCCAGAAATTTGTTGGAAATTGACAGAGAGACACATGTGGATGTAATCTAAAAGAGCTGAACTGCAGTAAAAGAGACTGAACAATAAGCTGAGTACCTTACATGTATTTAGAAAACAGCACTAAGAAAATATGCACGCTGATTGGTTGAAAATCGTGTTTCTGTAACTCGATGGAAACACAGAACTAGCACGAGCTGTCGATGTAATGATGGCATGAGCAAAGAGAATTTACATTTTGATAATCAAAGTTAACAAGTTGTTTTCCCTCGTGAAAGTTTGGGAGCACTCAAAAAAGCTGTGGAAAAACTCGCCTGCGGCTCGTGTTCCCACAGCATTTCTTGTTCTCCCAAACTTCCACTCGTGTTTCTATACCTCGATAGAAACATGGAGAGCATGTTTTCTATTTCTTAATGATTATACGGTTAGGCCCATGAGTGAACAACATGAACCCAATCCTGCACTGTGATTGGCTCTGAGCGTGCAAGATGGTGCTATCTTGCCTGCTCAGGATTACTGGTGTGTACCACGAGTATGTAGTGTTATTTTTTCATGTAATAAATTCTTTATTGACCAAGCTTGTTCAGTGAAAATTGCTGGATATTGGCCTCCTTTTTTTGCACATTTACGGACCTGGACTCTGTATCGGTCCATAAACACGCAAAAAAAGAACTTGGCCAATGCGCTTGGTCAATATTTATATATATGTGCATGAATTAACAATGCTTCCAAGAGAGGAAACTAAAAAAAATTAAAGTAATGTGCTCACCTTTGTAAGAGGAATTGCTGATGTAACACCATTTCTTGCAGCCCTGTAAGAAATGCATAGCAAGTTAATGCAATCACCATGGCAACTGGTAAATTTCCAAGCAATGATTACAACTGCCTAGAAAAATTCTCCCATGTCATTGGTTGTTACCTATATTGTATGTGGGCTACGGAAATATCGTAACATGCAATATGAACATACACAAATTGGCACATAAATTACGATGCAAACTCACCAAAAAATTATGACTGCCACACAAGTCAACAACCCAGCAATAACAGATCGATAAAATCCACGTACCTGCAAAATTAATATTTAGTACAAATTCTAATGAGTTTTAGGTTGCTTAGCAATCAAGAAACTTTCATATCCAAAAATTATGTGTCTGAGTGATATAAAGATAATTTATGGTACATTGAAAGCAAAATCTTATTAACCATTTTGGTTAATCATCAAATAAAAACACTAATAAAGTTCATTATCTGCCCCTACCTCTGAAATGGAAGGCTTAACTTTTGCAAAAAGTACTGGAAGGATATTCACAACTGCACCTAAACATCACACAACAAACAAAACATAGCTTATCATAAACATTGCCAAGCCAAGCCTGAGGGCTGAACTTCTGATTGCAATAATTAACCATAAAGGAAAAGGAGGATTTGTTTCTCTTGGATCAGAAACTCAAAAAATGATCAATTGTGAGCACGTAATTGTTCAGTGTGTGGTATTGCAATTTTTTTCCCGTTAAATTTTAACTATAAGCGTAACCAAGATTGTAGAAATTGTGTACGCAATATATCAGGGACTTTCCAAGAGACACAAATGTGCGAGGAATATGTTGGAAGAAAAGTCAAAAACATGCCTGGGGTTAATTTGTGCCAAAATTTTGCCTTTGCACGTACTTCCTTCTTCTCAACCAGGGTATTAACCTGGTTTGAGCCTGTGATCCAATTCAAAACCAGTACCTGGTCAGCGGTCAACTTTGAAAAAAACATGTGACCTCGATGAGCTATAAACCTGAGCTGGAGATATGGGTAAGTGATACTGGTCAGTGGCTAACTTATGTTGACAGCTGTCAATTAATCACAACATGGATGTCCAATATCAATGATGTACCTATGGTAATGGTAGTGCTACTCTCTTATTTTTCAAGGTATTGAGCTTGGCATACTGATGTACGTACAGATGTGTGTACAGACAGTTGCGTGATGACCAAAATTTTTTAGATTGATGGGTAACCAAATTTTCTATGGTATGGGGCTCTGCTCCTGCACCTTTGGCATGTAGGAGCTCCGCTACAATCATTATGTCCAGAGTGTCTGGTAAAATATAAGTATTAACAAGTTGAACTGTAAACACCTAGCTTCTAATGGAAGTTAAAATAAGAAAACTCCTCTGGATTTAGAACTTCAAGAAAGATTAATTTCAATTGCCAAAATTCCAATTGAAAATAAGTCATTAGGCTTTTTACATAACTTATAAATTAAAAATACAGTTTATAGTTTAGTCACTAAGTTTACTTACCCATTGCAACAGTACCCAGGACAAAAGGCTGACCAATATGTTTCAGGTCACCTAGAATTTCAATGTTGCTCCACTGGCTTTTTATGTGCAAAGTAGTCCAAACCTAAAGAACAACAATGGTGTACGATAGTTTCGCACTACACAGTCACACATTTAACACACAGTAATCTAGCATCGCAGAACTACCATCTGTGCAAAGCACTACCAGCTTCACTTACCAATACACGCATGCAATAGATTAGAAATCAAATCCAACAGCACTAAATGCAATTCCACTACATCATGGAACATCAGATTAACAAATTGACATCAGTTTTTTATGCGTCCGTCTTCTTATTGATGATAAATTGCATCATAACATTGTCAAAGTGGCTGTGGAACCACGAACTGCAGGTGAGTGGTTCCACAGCAAACTTTGACAATGTTATGACGAAATTTATCATCAATAAGAGGACAGCCACATAAAAAACTGAAGTCAATTTGTTTTTTACAATAACAAGACCCCAAAATGGTCAAATGCAGGGAACAAATGAGGAGAAAAGACACCGTACACTTGCCGTAAACAAAGATAAGTGAATTTTATTCAAAATGATGCAAACATCGTCTATAGCTTTTCTCGCTTTTTGATTGGCTACTTAAAATAGTCCATAAAATCTCATTGGTTAAAAAGTTGACAGTTTGACAGCTGAAAGTTGAAATTGAAACCTTGCATAAATCAAAATTTTATCTGCCTGTACTCTTAGTGATGATAAAAATGAGCCAATCAGCATGTGAGAAATTAGACAGTTATTGTAAAATTCATGATTGATATGTTTTCATGCAAAGAAAGACTAGTATAAATTCCTACACATATGATATACAGGGCGACATGATTGATCATCGTGGTTACAAGTACAAAGTCAACTTAAGCAGTTGTGAAATTAAAGCCTGAAAAATTGAATGGAATCGAGCCCATGACCTCTGTGATATCAGTGCAGCGCTCTAGCAACTGAGCCACTGTTCCAGATAAGTGAGGGGTCTCAGGTCAAAAACCAGCAATTTGAGCATAAAACATCTCTGACCTGGATTTGATAATTTTCTGGGCTATATAATGATATGTAATTCTACACTAACATCTAGTTGTACAAGTCAATAACCACTTCAGTGACATACTTACAGTTACAATAAGAATCAGACATCCCCCAAGGAATGTTACTACTGATACAAATGGTAGAACAGAAGAATTAAGGAAAATAATCAGGACGGCACAGCTCCACACAAACACTGCCAGTGGGTACCCCACACTGAAAAAAAATTAAAGAGAGCAAATAATTCAATAATAAATATCAATGCTGGACCGTAGAGAATAGGTATTTTCTCATTAATAATTAGTCAAGTTTGTGGTTAAAGCACGGTCCACAGATCAAGTGGCCCACATTGCTGACATAGGAGGTGCTCTTAAGGGATTCAACAAGAATGGTCTCTTTCCCAATATGTATGCCTTTTTAAGATTCTTCCAACATCGGATGAGCGAGTTTGTCTACAGCACAGGTGTCTGTCAATTATTTTCATTAAGCATCATAACCAAGTAACACAAATACAAAAGGCTACGAATATGTCAAGATCTAAACTACATTTATCTGCTTTAAATTTGTTCTATATCTATGATGCTACACGTGTAAATGCCCTCAAAGTTGTTTTACCTGAACAGTGTAAAAAGTTCCAAATGCAGACTCAACATGAGAAGGAAGAAACCACTTGAAGAGATTCAGTGCAAGAGATTGCAATTCCACTTACTTGAGGTTTAGAAGTTGAGCACAAGCTTTACTGCCAGCAAGAGAATAATTGACAAGGACAGAAATACTAAAACAACAGAAAGAACAAATAATAATTATCATGTTCAGTAACTGGCTTATGATATTTTTATTGTACAAATAAAATTGACAAGGAAATATCAGGACATGCAACAAAGACAAATATCATTTTCTACATCTTTACTTCTCTGTGATTAATTGGAGACGTAAGTGTCGAGTCTGGCATATGCAGATACTTAAAAAACAGGCAGTGTCGGACTTTGGACATTTCTTAGAAGCAATTATGGTTTTTGAAACATTCGTCCGATTCTTGATCTTGCAAGAAGTAAACATTGTAGTGCAAGGCATTTCTATTTACATGGAAGTTTCCATGTCGTGTTAAACAAATTAATACCATCCAAGCTATGACTAAGTACTAGTTGACATGTCTACTATTTAAATCTAGTTAGGGTTACAAAGTATAAAAATGATTTTCACGTCTTATTTTTTGTGTACTCCTAATACTCAAGCTCAAAACTGAAGGACAAAATTATACTATAAACAGAAATCCTCACCGAAAAGCTACAAAACTGAAAATATCAAAATCACTAATCTTGGGTTAGCTTAATGGAGCTTTGATCAACCTGGACCAGGAGCTTTGAAAAAAGGAAAATGTTTGTGCAATTTAACTCAATATTAAATTACATTGTATGAGTTGTAAATAAAAGAGGTCTTACAACATAATAAGTATGATCACTTTAAAGAACTGCCTTGCACCATTGCCCAGGAAGAGTTCTGCTAGAGTGTGAAGACTGGGCTGGTAATTATTGAACCTCTCCAGATTGTCTTCTGCCAGTAACACAGTTTCATCTAATTCAGCTGCAAGATAAAGATACCAAACAGATATACCGGTAAATATATATGAAACTTTCTCACAAAAAAACCCTGCTAAATCTACTGAGGGCTACATAAACTATGTAGCCCTAGTGCTTGATAAAACTGTCATGAACTTGCCATGTAGGAAGTACATGCGCAGGGTTGCTTTTCATTAAAATAAATATGAGTACACAATGCAGCCTTGTTCCTTCAACCCAAAGGGGGCAAGTAACCCTAGAAATGAGGTTGCACACAATGACGCAAAACATTGTGGATGCCAAATTCACGTACACAGAAACTACATACATGCATCACTCCTGTTTATCTCTAGCTCCATCTCTGATTTGCTAGTTTCATCTTCTTCCTCAATGCCTTCATCATCACTAAGGGGAACATCTTCATCTGGCGTAAACTAAAGTTATAACAATCATTTGGTCGTCAGTGTGCATATAATTTTGTTAAGGAAATAATATTGACTGAAATGACTGGCTGACTATTGTGCATTAAACTTGCAACAGCACTAGCTGGATTATAAGCAATGATGCAACTGTCCAGAGAGGGGTGCTGGGGGTGCTTAATTTCCTCTTCTGAGAAAGAAGCAATGGCCAACAGCAGGGGTTTCAATACAATTTTCAGCAAGAAGGCAACTGGTTTCATCTGAGTGTCAGGTAGGCATCTTTTTGAACTGAACTTCTTTGTAAGAAGAACGTTCCTCTACATGGTCAAAACAGGCAGGTAAAATTGTCCTCATAGCCAGTCAATTCAATGCCCTCTTGCCAGTCCTGCTGGCAGGATGGACAGCAATTAACTGTACCTACATGCTATTTTAAATTTGTTATTGTATTCCAGGACATTTTTTGAACATTTCAGCTGGCAGTTGATGAAGGACACTAAGAATATACTTTTATTAGCACATAATTCAACTCTAACTTGGAAAAATGATAATACAGAAGATGTGTTTTCTTTGTGCCATAACCAAAGATCTTTGAAAAATGTATTAATTTTATTATTAATTACCATCCTTGGCTGGCATTCCTTTTTTTTTTTTGTAGGTCACAACTGTTAAATAATAGCATGTCTACCACTACATGTAATCTTGACTTACTGCTGCAGCAGCTGTTTCACACAGGTCTTGTTTTTTAGCCAGGTAGGCTTGCTGTAACAGCTCCACAAAATAGAATACTAACAAAATCTGCAACATGAAAATAATCACCTCAAGAAGATTAACATTACACAGGGCTTGAAAAAAACTTTCATTACAGCTTGCCCTTTGGACAAGCAGCTCTAAAATTTTTCTTGCCTGGGGCAAGTCTTAGTTGCCTTTTTCTGTTACACATGTACTTAGTTGGTAGATGATTTGCCTCGGCTATTGCCCATCAGGCAAGTGACAATGAAAAGTTACTAGCCCAGCAGAAAAATCTACTGGACGACCGCATGGCACTTTTTTCAAGCCCTGATTACACAAACATATAATAATTAAAGGGTTAATCATAACAATTACAATTTCCTCGAATGTGATTGGTGCATAAACTGCTGTATTTTGCTCTAATTAATCTTCAAAGTTGTAATCGGACAGTGTAATTGGACAGTTGGCTGTAATCGGACACCTGTAATCGGACAGTTACATGAACCAATCATTTTAAGTCCTCTCCACTAAATCAGCCAATCACAGCATTGATTACAATCACTATAGTAACCAAATCAAGAGACTGTCTTTGTAAAACTTTGGAGGTTTAGTCTCTGGTGACTGTTTTGAAAGAAACAACCACCATTTTGCAAGCTATTCTTCATATTTTTAATATTATGATATTTAAAAATGACTATTAAAAGCGCTTTTTCAAATGAAACTTTTACTTTTGTGGGAAATTGTAATGGTTATGATTAATTGGTAACAGGACATTGCGTCATCCAATTCAGTCTGTAATCACACTCGTGATTAACAAATTGGACTCCCGCTTTGTGGTCATCTGATTTTGTTAATCACTCGTATGATTACAGACCGAACTGGACTCCACTCAGTCCTATTACCATTATTAATATTAAATTAGTTTCAAGTGTGTCAGAAATTGCTTTCTACAGAAATAAAACTTGAAAACATCTTGAGTAGAGGACAGTGGAAGTACTGCTCTAATGTTTTCAAATAGATGCTAATTCAGAGGCTATGATAGCATCACATAATTAAATGCTACTACTGCCACTAAATGCACAGGCAATCAATATAATGCTTTACTCTAAAGAAAATGAAACATATTTTTGCCTCAGTAAGCAACCATTAAGTTAAAGTGCAACTACAGTGCTACATATGGTACTGTCGTACTTTATATAGAGTATTTTGCAGTTCCAGAAAAGATCCATACTCCCCTCACAAAAGGGATTGTGATTTCCTGTGGGTGGGGTGGGGGTTCTGTAAGACAAAATAATTTAAGGAATATATGAAGCTCAATTGGAATTTCAAGAGGGGTGGGTGGAGTCTTAAAAAAATCTCTTTTGTGGGGTTAAGGAGGTATGGATATTTTATGGAAAGTCTACACATTATAAGTCTAGTGGGTTATGTCAATAAAGTGTTTTCACCTGAATGAAGATGTCAATGAAGAGTGCCACAACAAAAGGTACAAATCCAGACTGAGAGGGATTCTCTGACAACCCTGCACCACAATACATGTATGTATGCGATGTTAACAATTTGCAAAACAAACACCTCTCTTGACATCAAATGTACAAATTATGAACAAAATTTCACTCAAATGACAATCTAAATTCATTTCCAATGAACCACTAATGATTACCACATTGTGCCTCAGATACAAGACAAAAACCAGTTAGGTTTTAAATTATGGTTAGTGGAGGACCTGTTAGTCAATTGACCAGTAGTGGTTTTAGTTGATCTCTGAGGGGTAAATGTCTCACCCATGGGAGAAATTTTACCATACTCCTAATCATTTAATGCTGTAAAAATTATGGCATAGAACCAAATGTAGATATATCTGTACATGCATTTCTGATGAGCTACAAGCTATTTAGACGTCCTCTCCCCCCATTTTAATGTTAGAAAAAAGGGCAATTTGGTTTTAGCATGCATCATTGATTTAGAAGGAGGGGTCGCTTTCTTTCTCATTTTTTCTCACTAAGATTACAAACTTGGTCAATTTATAAAAAGTTAAGATCACCCCTTCCCCCATTTCAATGATGGAAAAATGGTGTTTTGGTTTTAGCACAAGTTCATTCTTCAACATTGATTTGATTCCGAAGGAGGGGTGGCCCTATTTCTCATTTTATTCCGACCAAGATTACAATCTTTGTCAATTTCAATGAAAAATTTTAAGATCACCCAGGCTATGGAAAAAATGGTGTGTTTTAGTTTTAGCACAAGTTCATCATTGATTCAGGGGTAGGAGTGGTGTTATTTCTCATTTTATTCTGACCAAGATTGCTGCATAAACACTTAAATTGCCACTGATAATTGTACACCTACCTAGTGATCCAGTACCCAAAACAACAGCGATGGTAACAAAATCTTAAACATGAGAAAAATTAGCCAGTCAGAAAAATCAATAGACCTGCATAGCATTCAAACCATGAACTTTGAATTGTTACCAGCTTTTACAAGTTGCTTCATAATCATACAAGAATGCACAATCAGTACTTGTTTCCACAATGTCATGTTATAAAATAAATGAACAAATAGGCTCAAACAACCCACATTTCATGTATGCTAACCAATTGCAAGCTGAAGTAAATCTTCAACCACTCTTATTCTATGTCATTTTTAACTCTCAATTAGTACCCCCACATGAGTGTCTACAAATACACAACATGGTAAGATTTCCTCCGAGCTAAGCTTGTATGCATTTTATCCCCTGACTCCTTTATGTGTGGGAGGTGCGGTGGCCTTATAGTTAGTGCACTTGATTCCAGAGCAAGCGCTCCGCATTTGAGCCCTGGCCAGGGACATTGTGTTGTGTTCTTGGGCAAGACACTTTTCTCTCACACTCAGTGCCTATCCTCCCAGGTGTACAAATGGGTACAGGTGAATTTAATGCTGGGGGGTAACCCTGTGATGGACTAGAATCCCATCCAAGGGGGAGTAGAAATACTCCTAGTTTCTTCATGCCACTGAAACAGGGATAAGCTCCGGCCTGATGAGCCACTTGGCTCGTATGCAAACTTTACCTTTTACCTACTCCATTATGTTTGCATTTTTAGCTTATAAAGATATGTTATTTATTGTAGTAGGTCCACATCAGCCCTTTGGCTACCTTAATTCAAACCTAATTCATCAAATAAAGTATGTACATCCATGTATGTAAATAAAAGGTTCTAAGTTTTCTTTCAAATGAGTATGGTGACCTTGACTATTTCATGCAATATGATGTAAGTGGCATATAGTTGACAGCTTTGAGATGTTGAATTCTTCAACTTGTTTAATAAAATAACTGCCTTAAGGTGTCTTAAGGTGGCAGAACACAGTTCTAGGCACGCTAATGCAAAACAGCGTGCGCACATAAGGATTACAAAAACAACCCGAAACATGGCATCGCTACAGTGATCATTTTATTTGCTCAATGCTCACCCTATCTGTACTATTTTTCTTCATAATTGAACAGTGTATTTATTTAACGATTTTAGTCTTTTATTAGAAAGGCATGTTAGATAACGTAATGATGCAAAGAACCCAGCAATTCTCAGATTTTTCTCTGTTATCAAAAGAACCCGGTTAAATGAAGCACATGCGTAGTAAGTAAAAAATTGCGATTGAAAGGGGAACACATGTAGCTTTCTCCGAAATACACCTATTTCTCGAGAACTACTTATTATAATTTCACAATATTTGGCACAACAGTAGTTTGGGAAATAAGTAACTAAATTAGAATTGTGAAGTTTAACAGATGAAATTCTAGATATTCCAGTTACCCTTCGACAAGGGATAAAATTGACTTTCTTTCTGTTAAACTATTATTAACAAAAATAGTCTTAACATGTATGTGTGCATTGTTACAAGTTTGTTGCATGCAAATGATAAAGAAAATCTATTGACTAGAGTTTCTGCAAATAAACAAAACCGATTTTTAAGGCCTGTTTATATTTATTTATGGTACCATGGCAATGACACATACGTCTGCTTAACTATCAAAAACCGAACTTTGTGTTGTTAACTTGGATGATGTCGTTTTTGGCGACCAAAAGATTAAAGGTTTTAGAAAAAGAGGTGACTGAAACATGTATTCACCATTGTAGACTCGAAGTGTGTATGATTTCTGCAAAGCTGCTGGTATTTTGACCCGCTAGCCCTCGAAAACAAGTAAAAACAAGTAACTAAAGCCTGAGTTGTGGTGAGAAAACAAATCTTCCGTGAAACTCACCAAATTGCCATGGTGACCCTCAGATCTGTGGTCAGAAAATAAATTTTCCAATATTACATAGCCCAGCAAATTTGTTTTCGCCATAACTGATTGTCAGAAAACAAACTTTCTGCATTGTGTAACTCCCCAAAAGGTCGTGTTTTGTGTTCAGAATGGTTAATTCACCTTTTTTGTTTGTGAAAACAAGATGTAAATTCAAGCAATGTAACCAAATACAAACATGAAATTTAAAAACATTAGGCGATGCGCTGTCTTACAGGGTCGCTGGTCAAAACTTTATTTTCTTAAGAAATATTTGTTACAAGTGTTGGCGATCTGAAATTGAATTCTACGTGTCGCCAACAGTTCAAATGCCTTTCCTGGAAAATGTTTTGTCCAGTGCAAGTTAATACTTAATCAGTTAAAACACTTTTATCGCAGGCTTCAACTTCACGTGTAGATCTCTACATGTGTCTGTCATTTGATCAAACTTAGCTTTTTATGACGTCTTTTACCAAACCATTCAAACACCACCAAACATACCAAGTACGCGTGTGAGTGCACTACTCTAATCTTTGATTACTACTAGTTTAATATTAATTTTATTTATAGAACTGAAAACTTGTGAAAACTCCTAACTAGTTGGAGGTAGACCAGTTGGGTATTTAAAAAATGCAAGAGGAGTGACTTTGGGACAACCCAACACAAATTATCTATCTAGTGGAGGATTTGACAGAACCCAGGATCTCCAGATTGCAAATCCAGAGCCCTAACCACTAGACATGACTAGGCCATGCTACCTCCACAATCTGACATATTACTACCGAGAGGACCATTAAGTTTAAGAAAGGTTTTCGTACTTAACCCATTCCTTTTTGATGGAATCACCCTAAGCCAAATTTCAGGAGTGCTGCAGTCTTGAATTTTTCTACAATGCTGTCTTGCAGTCTTGATTTCTATCGCAAGGCTAAGATAGTCTTGTTTTTGCAAAAAATATATGTATTGAGCTTAAGCGTACTTTAGTGTCGCTATCTCGTTAGTCTCAAATTTATCCTGCCTGCGAAGAATAGCCTCAAAATCATCGAGATTGCACATTTGAAAATGAAACTTAACTCAACTCAGGTCTCTCGAAAAGGTTTGCGAAAACACCGTTTCACGTGCACGTGATTGGATAGGGTCTGTATGCTTCTTAAATTGTACACGCATTTTCAGCTGCAAAGGGACCCATGGCCAACCTATACAAAGAGGAAAAATCTCCAAACATTGCAGCAAATTCTGGAATGGATCTCTTTGAAAGTGCACGTAGGTAAAACGTAGTGGTTGCTGTCAAATGTAGGCTTTCATTAAGCTTTTTACTAATTACTTAAAGCTTAAGCTTATTACTTATTTAGTAACCTCTGAACTTTGCAGCTTCATGCATGTGTACGAAGTTAGGGACGGAAGGCCGAGACAACCAACCGCAATTTGTGTAAAATCAAACTTACAATATTGAAGATACCCAAGAACTTTCCATTTGTTTCCAGTAGTCGTACCAACAGCTAAACGTTGCAATTCTAGGCTCTCTGAGAGCAGATTTTCTTCGTCATTTTCGCGTTCCTCTACATCCTCGTCCTCCATGTTTTGATGGTGTGCAGGGTGTTCTGGGAAATATCGCGCTCAGAAAAAACAACAAAGTATTCCCTTCTGGGGAAGGCACAGGATTCAAGCCGACCTCAGTGTCTTTCTAAGTTTTTAAAGCGAGTAAATCCACTACCTTTCGGAATTTTTGGAAGAGCTAGACTTTCGTGCAAAGAAACCCCGTAAGAATAGAAAGTGACTAAGCAGCAGTTAATTGCCAATAACCTATGTTGTATTTTCATTAAAGTTTAAAGTTAAGAACAACTTATGCTCACAGTATATAATCGATCTTTTTAAAGACAAAGTAACTTTAATTTGAGAAATCCAGACTTTGTGATCCCACGATTCAAGACAGTGACTTATGGAAAACATTCAGTGTCGTATTTGGGTCCAAAACTATGGGCCAGACTTCCCAATCATATTAAATCATTAAGTTTTAATAAAGAATTTTAAAAAATACCTTAGGAAAAGGAATTTAATATATGAAATTTAAACATTTTAATTGATGCGAGCAGTGGATGCAAATGTCATATGTGTTCAACTTGACAATTGTCATCATTCTTAGTTAGCTTTATTCGTAACTTTAATCTCTTTTGTATTTTTATTTTGATAGATAGGCTTTTATCTTGTAAATAATTATAATGTTTAAAAATTTAATTCTGATGATTGTAACTCTTTTTAGGTGTTTCCAATTAGCAGCAATACTAAATCTCATTGACACGTGAATAAAGTTATTATTAGATCATCGTAATCTTCTGAGTATTTGATTAACATATAGGATGAGTCTAAGCCAATGTATGTCAACATTAAAATGAACCACAAATACAACAGCCCACAAACGAGCACGTTTTGTTGACAAAATACATTCAGGTCATGTGAAGAAGCCCTGAGTGCCACTTAAAGCTAATCAGGGGGTGGACAATAGCTTTTACAATTTTTTGGTCAAAAAATTCCTCTAGAGCAGTAGATATAGCTAGCAACCTTTGTGGCATTTCAGGTGTAAAAGTATGGGATTCCCAAACTTCATACCACTGAAATAGTGGGTAAAATCACGCAAGGGGTCAAAGGACAAATTGTTAGATGTTTGAGTGTGCACTAACGACGAGGAATCAACAAATTGAAAAAAAAAAATCAAACACAGGACTGGGTTAGTAGACAGCACTTGCTCGATTTTATCCATGGCTCCCCAAGCTAGCTTGCACGATATTTTTTTCAGCAGGTTTTGCTCTACAGGATTTTTTTGGGGAAAGTTAACCCCCCCCCCCCCCTCAAATAATTATAGCTTGTCCCTAAGCACATAAGACAGGCTCTGCGCATGGGCAATAATCCATCAGGGTCCGTCAGGGTCCGTCACGATGTGAACCATGAGCTCGAGATATCCCATGGCATTGGCAAGACAGACCCGTGATGATCACATTGCTGAGTGGACGGCCGGTGACCATGTTAGTGACAAAAACTGAACTTATAAAGCCGCCAAACGCCGGGGGATTTTGTTTAAAAGTTTCATATCGGACGAGATTTCAGGGAAGTGCAGTGTAGGGGTTGACAGTCGCGTGTACAGCATTGCGTTACTGACACAGTATAAACCTAGTAAGATTGCAAAAATCTAGTTTAATCTTTTAAAGAATTTACTTTTAATGTTTGCTCTATATAGTAATGACGGTCTAATATTTTCAAATTTGCTTTTTGCTCCTCGAAACGCGATTGCATCATCACCACATTTTTATCATCCTACATATTTGCACACAATTTTATTCATCTTTGACTTAAAAGTCGAAACGTCGTCACAAAATTTTTACCTTTTTAAACTTTTAACCAGATGGTTTTAAAGTTCTCATCAATGTTTTCGCAATGTTTAGTTGTTAAATTATATAGCAAACTTCTTCTTCCATGTAAAAACAAAATAAACAAAAATGAAATCATAGTCTTCGATTTTATCTGTTACGAGTCATCAGCTATATATATTCTACGGTATGAAGTAATCTATTCACATCAAGTCCTATTGCATTTAATTGTTCGTTATTTTTACTGGTGTATATATTAGCGCTATAGTTTCAATTCCAAGAGTTCTTTGATAACATTGTTAATAAATTTAAACCCACAAGCTATATTTGAAATTAACAGTCGGACTCTTTCCAAGAGGAAGCTGTCCTTCAGTCAGGCAGTGTTTCAACTCAGTGAAATTTCACTACATAATGTGTACCAGCATTTGGAAACAGTACAAGTACGTTTTATCCGGGAGTTCCACATCCAACTGGACAATGAACGGTAGACTAGGCAGGTTTTTCATTACCTCAATAGTGCCGATCATTGTATATTCCACGTTAGGCTCCAAGGGACATTTGATGTTGTGGTGTTCGCAAGCATTTGGATAAGGTACTTTCATTTCTATCATTCGCCCAAGAATAACGTACAAGTGTACGGTTGCTTCCTTGACCATTACTTTTGGAGTAAATTTGACTGTGGCGGTGACATTGCTTCCTTTCTTGAAAATATAGCGGCCCCTCGCATCTTTTTGAAAAGGTTCTATATCGACTGACGAAATATCGCTCTGGGACGCTTTTTTGCACTCTCTGTAGTCAATAGGGTTTCGAAGGGCCAAAGTATTGGAAAACACGACGATAGAGAGCAGGATGATTGCTGCGTTGTTCACGGCCATTTTGCTGGGCTTTTCAGTAAAACAAGGCTTGCTTGATCTGCCGGTCAATCCTTAAATGTACTCAGTTTAGGTGTGTGAAGTAGTTATGAGGGACCACATCCCATGACTGTCTTATTGCCTCGTGCAACCTCGTGCAATGCCGAATAAGGCAGGGAGAAATAATATTCCCTACCGCACCATAATCAGCTGAGTTGTGAGTTTAGTTCACTATCCAATGAAACTGAACAATGCGAAATATCTGAATCCTTGCGTCATATTTCATTAATTTTTCTCCCGTTTTTCTCCCGTAAACAAGTATTAGGAAATAGCCCAAAGAAAATATGCGCGTTGATTCTTCGGCTCATGTTCCCACAGCATTTCACGCTCTCCCAAACTTCCCCTCGTGTTTCTATTACACAATTAGATTGTGAGCTCGATAGTGTTTTCTATTTCTTAAATAATATAATTTCAATGAAACTCGTTATTTGAGCAATAAGTCAGAAGTCAGGTCAAGAAATTGTAGAAATCCGGTGAAACACTTTATTTAGTTGACTAATTTAATAACATATAAATCAAATATAAAGACATAATAATAAATCAAATTAAACCTCGTGACTGATGCTTGTGTTCCACGAGATGTCCTTCCCTCAAATGAACAATCTCGTGACTAACTCGCCCATTCCAGTTTATTGAAATAAATTGCTCGTTTATACTTACAGAGGAAATCTCGTAAATAATTCGGTTTTTGCTTTATGAACTGCATACCGCGTTTACCAGTGACAGCCCTCCTGTATCATTGTCAACGTCCATGGAGTGGGGTGTGTGTGAGTGTGTGTGTTTGTGTGTGTGTGTGGGGGGGGGGGGCGGGGGGGGGGGGGCGTGGCGTGGTGGGGGGGCCGGGGGGATTTACTCCCTTATATGGGCTATACAGGTATGTGCGGCCCCAAAGGGTTTTTTCTGAAGCAGTTTTGGTCAAAAACAGGGTATCGATTTTGGCCATTTTGGTCTCAAAGGGTATGGTTTTTACACTCTAGTCTTGAATTGGGTGATTTTCTTTTTAGAAGAAGCTTCTTCTTCATAATTATCGATAAGACGCCCTTCACAATGTTTTTAACACCGTTCTGAACTAGGCAACTAATTCATTATAAGGCAGGTCTGAAACAGGGTATTGATTTAAGGGTCAGGTCTTAAATAGGAAATCGAGTTTTTGGTTAGGTCATAACTAGGGTAGGGAAAATCACATATTTTGGTCTTAAATAGGGTTAGAGTTTTGGGAAGCGGGCCGCACACCCACACCTTATTTTTCTGGGAGTACCTCCCCCGTCGAAGTCAACGGAAGGCGGAAGCGATCGGCTTTACTTGCACAAGTTTGCGTGATTGCAAGAACGAGAGAGTATTGTTCGTCACGGTCTTGATTTCCTTTGTTTAAACCTGATGAATTATTACTGAAACAGAACAGAGTCTTTCAATTACAACTAACACACAGCCGCACTCTGTGCCTGTAAAATACTAATTTTTAACAATCAATTCGATCATGTCGAGGCGCACAATTAGATAGCACTAGACGCAGATGTACGCATTGCGGACGCATTCTTTTTTATATATAATTTCCTCCCGGCCCTCAGAAGGCGCTATTTCCAGTAAATACGGCGGCATGTTAAACTAGGTGCCCCTGACAAATTTTGTAAAATAGCCTGAACAAAGATTCAGTTCAAGTCTTAATGGCTCCTCACTAAACTAAACCAGGAGCCCATCACTAGGAGCGTGCAACTACCCCACATTCCTGCCACAGCGTTTTCACGGACCGATCTAGTTTTAGTTTGAATTTACCGCGAATTCAGACCCGCGCAGGAACCTCAGTGACCAATCACAAGCACGGACTTGCAAATAGCGAGGGAATTAGCGTATTTTATTATTCTATTTTTTATGATGTCGACATGTCCACTTGAGGCCGCCATTTTTTCCTTACCGCGATGTGCACTCATGAGGACTGGAACTGACCTATTTTGCCGGAAAAGAAGCCTAAAAATATACCAGTCTGTAAAAATGCCGTGACATAGACTTGGTAGATATGGGTATAGGAGTTGCACGCTCCTAGTGATGGGCTCCTGATTAAACATTAAGTTCCCGTGACTTTGCTTTTAAGTAACAATTCCAGTTATCTAGAATTCAGTTTTAAAGTCTTTCACCCGGGGGGGGGGGGGGGGGTACTTGGGTCAATCTTTGTTGGGTATGTGCCGCTGGCCTCTCAGAACCCCTATCCCTCTATGGCCAATTATAGGTCCCATCTTAGTCACTTTTAGGTAAATGTAATTTTCACGACCCCAACTTAGTCACTTTCTGTTTTTGCGTCTACCGTATAAATCCTTTTAACTAAGTCTTTCTAAAATGAATTGACACATTTAATAAACTGAATGAAGAACACTTTACTTTACAACTACACTATAAACATTCTGGTACATTTGCTTTCCGTAAACATTTACAAACATACCGTCATAAATAGTTGAAATGCAAACATTCTTCTTTAACGGTAACATTACACTAGCACTGACATTATAATAGCAGGAGGTGGAGGTGGAATTAATGTTCCTGTCAATGTCACGTTTAAAGCAAACAAGTCCCGAGCAAAGGACATCAAACGCTTATTACAGCAAAAGAAGATCCAAGTTATCTTAACTTCGATGGACGCAGAATAGCAATTTAATACCGTAACACGAATGTGGACTTTGTTCTGGACTATTGTGCAACTGGTTAATGTTTAAGTTGTGATTTCAAGGCCGGAAATGTAATGGGAGCCGTTTGTCAAATATTAAACAACAGCAATAAATACGGTAACATTTTTTTTCGGCGAATCTTTCCGTTTATAAATCACAACTTGCCAGAATTTTCTTACTCTCAAGATCCCGGAAAAGTGTAACCCCATTCTAGTCACTCTATAAAAAATGCTTGAAAAGGCGACCCCATTTTAGTCAGTCCAGTCGTGAAAATGCGACCCCATCCAGCGGCACATCCCCATTAGCCCATTTATAGGAAGTGCCCCCCCGCTCCGGGTCTTTCACGCTGTAGGTAGACCCCATACAGGGAAACGACGAACATGCGCTCCTTGAGCTCGAGCGCGTGCTTTTTGCTCTTTGGTTTTGGGCGTCGCAAACATTTTTCGCGCTCCGATCCGATCTTGCGGCTCGACTTCTGGGCAAGTCACCAATACCATTTGCACAGCGGAATCTCTAAAAAAGAGGAAAACTTGACTAAATCCCGTCCCCAAAGTCTGCGCAAAAATCAAAAACCGGAAAAAGAATGCCTGGTTCCGGTCTGAGTGTGCGCATGCGTTTAAGTCCGATATGCGCACGTACAGATCGCTGTGCCGGTGACCTCTGGGAAGGAGACTGATCCAACTTGATTTCTTCTCGATTTCCTTGTCAAGTCTCCGTGTTCAAAAATTCGAAAGACTGAAGAAAACAAATTAAATCGCCATATTTTGTCGTACCCGAGAAAATCAAAACTTATACTTATATTGAGAGAAAACGAAATTGTTAGGAACGGCTTGCATCTGTATAATTTCATTTTGACACGTTGGCTCTGAATTGAGCACATTTTTTACCACACCTATAAAAAAAACATATTCGACATGAACTATGACCTCGCCAGCGTCCCATGACTGAGGTATGATAGTGGCATGATCGATACGATCAATCTCATTATGCAATATGTAAAGTGAAAACAAAATTACCATACTGGCACCCACCAAGCGAAGGATTTCGATCAATTCTTTGAAATCTGATGGGATTTTAAGCAAATGGACTAAATATAAACGGACGGTTATTCCACGAGGAACAAGATAAAATTCTGACTTGGACTTATGAGTCTAAATGATCACGTAAGGCACAGCACAAGATCACTAAAAATTGCAAAAGGATTTTTTATTTTCCAAATAAATTGATATCTTTAAATTTTACGGTATATTATAGGTGATTTCAAACTTGCTTTTCTCTACGAAAAACTCCACTCAACAATTAACGTCGAAACGAACGGTCTCCGATATTTTATTTACTGTGGCAGCAGTCCGCTACATATGAATTTGTGCAAATGCTACATACCTAAGTCGTTCCATACTGCTAGTAAATGTCGTATCGGCACTGCTTCGATGAAATCTTCTACCAAAGCTATAAGCTATATTCAAAATCAACAGTCAGTTTCATTCCATCTACGAATTTGAATTACAACAACTTTTTTCTCTTCACGTTTCTTCATGCATGATAGCGTTCGAAACTAAAATTTCAAATCTCGTGAGCTTCCATCGCTCGACTCCGACACCTCAATCAGCAATTCTCATTGGAAATTTGAAACAGAACAAATACCCATCGTCCGGGAGTTTAAAATCCATCTGTGCAACGAGCTGAATCGAAGGGTATGCTGGCTTTATAGCGAGGGTAATCTCTAAGCTGTATGTTACCCCAGATTTCAGCGGACACTCGAGGCCGTGTTCTTTGCAGGCATCTGGTTGCTCTAGTGGGAAAGGGGTCTTGATTCCTTCAATGAACCCATACACCTGCAAGGTTCCATCGGTGACCATTTCTTCTGGAGAAAACTTGATCGTGGCAGTCACATTGGTTCCTTTGTGAAAGACGCACGGTTGACTCGGACATGGAGTCAAGTCGACCGAGATAAGTTTTCCCTCTAACGCTGTTACGTCAGAACAGTTAGCGAATTTGATAATGGTTCCGGCTGCTAAGGGGCTGCAAAGCACCAAGAGACAGCACACAATGACGGCTACTTTGTCTGCGACCATTTTCCGCGTTTCTTTCCAGCAATAGCTTGTTCGCTCAGATCAAACTGACGAGCACATGAACGGTTTGCGTGACATCGCGTGCCATATAAAATGTCACGTCTAGTACCCAGAGCCGTCTGTCCCCCATATGGCCGGTAAGGCCTTGGCGCGAGGAAATTCCTTTTTCAATCTGCGCATTCTCGCCTCCATAGCCCTTTTCGCTTCCCTTAGCCGGCGGGGTCTTGGTACGAGGAACGATGGCTCCGCCAGCTATAGAAGCGAAAAGGGCTATGGAGATGAGAATGTAATCGACGTTGCTCTTAGCGCCTCGGACGTGACTAAAAATACTGTCTGACTTTCAACACTCAAAATACTAGTACAGATCTACGGTGGCCCACAACTGTCACGGCAAAACAAAAAGTCACGGCACTACAAACTTAACTCACGGCAAGATAATGTTATCTGACGGCAAAACAAAATTAACTCACGGCAGTACACCATTAATTTACGGCAAAACGAAATTAACTCACGGCAGAACACCCCTAATTCACGGCAAAACAAAGTTAACTCACGGCAAAACAAAGAAAACGAGTTGGTCAGCGGTTGATCAGCGGTTGTTATTTGCTTTTCAAATGGTATGTCGTGTAACAGTAACACACTGCTCGCTCGGAAACCGCCATTTTTAGTGCAGTGTTCCTTATCTCGAGCTCATGACGTTTTGCAGCTCTTGTGGTTCGTTAGTCGATCAAAATGCCACCTTTTGCAAAGACTGTGGTAAAGGTGCGTTTCTTAATCTAAAGTATTCGTATTTGCGTCTCTTTTAGTTCCGAATAACGATAGGTACGTGAGAAGCTCGGTCAGTAATCCAAGAAATATATTAGATTTTGACCGTCTAACACAGCAATGGGTTCACGGAGTGCTATGACGTAAGAAGTGTCTTTTCAGTGCCTATCGTTATTCGGAACTAAAAGAGATGCAAATACGAATACTTTAGATTAAGAAACGCACCTTTACCACAGTCTTTGCAAAAGTTGGCATTTTGATCGACTAACGAACCACAAGAGCTGCAAAAATGAGCTCGAGATAAGGAACACTGCACTAAAAATGGCGGTTTCCGAGCGAGCAGTGTGTTACTGTTACACGACATACCATTTGAAAAGCAAATAACAACCGCTGATCAACCGCTGACCAACTCGTTTTCTTTGTTTTGCCGTAAGTTAACTTTGTTTTGCCGTGAATTAGGGGTGTTCTGCCCTGATTAATTTCGTTTTGCCGTAAATTAATGGTGTACTGCCGTGAGTTAATTTTGTTTTGCCGTCAGATAACATTATCTTGCCGTGAGTTAAGTTTGTAGTGCCGTGACTTTTTGTTTTGCCGTGACAGTTGTGGGCCACCGTACAGATCGCTGTCAAATTTCCCGCGAAAAGAACTCGTGGCGCGCGCGCGGGACCTTTACGGCCAAAGTTGTTGCGGCTGGCGGCCTGGAAATCCACTGACTAACACATGAAGTCATCGCTTTGTAAGTTGCGAAAACATCGTTATAAATTCAGGCCCAGAGTTCTTTTCTTACCCGAAAAGGCCACGAAATGTCAGCCAAAACTCCTTCCGAAAGTAACTCATGACTTAGCTTTTAGCTCTTGAAGAATAACATTTCTTTCGACCACGAACCCTCGTATTCCAGGGTTTCAACGTTTTTATGTTTCATGCCATTTAAGACAGTCATTCAGAGACTTTTGATTGTTGATCAGATGATTGCTGAACTTGTTTGCAGTGTTTTATATATATATGGTTTTGTTAACAGGGTTTTACCATATAGCATTCAAGCCTAAAATTTTCCAGGAGCTTAATCCCTTCCCAATATAAATATATTTTTCAACTGGAAAATTTCTTCGATACCGATAAGCTCCTGCGAAGATCAACTCCCCGGCAATAAGCCCACCAATGAAGAACTGGGTGAGGAGGAGGAAGGAGTGGGGAGGGGACCGGAGGAACGCGGTGTTGGAAGCGTAGTGGTGAGAGCACCCTACTCCCAGTAATGTGTCACGCTGGGCTTAATCCAGCATTAGGGCGGTTGTCGTCTTTAACCTTAAGGGTTTTTCTTAATCCTGACTTCAGTAACACGAGACATTTAGTGTGAATAGTTTATTGAGGATGCGTTAGTCAGCCATCTGATGTAGATGTATTCCGTCTTTTAAGAGATAACCTGTATCCTTGCAAATCACAACTATTTGTTATTACACTTAGTACCTGTGTTACGCCAGATACGAAAACCATTAAAAAAACACCCTTTAAATGTGGCCAAAAGATATGTGGAAACGTAGTCCTCATCTATTGCAGCAGCGAGAGCACGAGACCCCGAGGAAAGGCGTCGATAATTACAGGATTTACTCAAGCAGTATTTTTAACCATGTACTTTTACTTTTCCTCTGAGATATTTATACCTAAGTCTAGTTACTCTGTGAATCCGAGATTGAATGAAGTATATGTATATATGAATGTATTAGTAACGTAGAACATTTTACAATAATACCGTACAAGCTGTTATGACAAAAGTTTAATAAAAAGGCAGACGAGCACGAAGACAGACTAACCTAGAATGACCGAAATCCCACCAAAAGCCTTAATAGTTTCTGAACGTCCCATGATACCCCGCGAGCCTCTCCACCGTGCCGTCAAAATAACAATTCTGACTAATTGGTCCGTCACTGAATCGTCAGAAATTACATGCACGCGGAGGGATGTGGTACCACCTCAATAAACAAAACACCAGACTTTGCTCTTTTGTGTCACTTGAGTAAATACATTATTTAAATACCTATTCATAACATAATCCCAAAGTTCACAAAAAGAATTTTAATTTACAATTTACTGAAAGCAGAGGGAAGGGAAGCAACGATTAGTAATCCTTAAAAATACAAACTTCCAACTAATTGCACTCAGATATCAGAGCACGATTTCATTTCAAAGCAACATAAGTAGACAAAACATATTTCTAAATACATAACATCATCTAACTTTTTTATTTGCGTTTTCAGGAGCAAAGCTGTCGGAAAAGTCTATTTAGAGAAGTACCAAATTCAATGCGTGACTGCCAAACTCGTCAGTTAACGGCAGATGTTGTGTCCCTTATGCCTACATTCATTTGATTTGGACGCAAGTGAATGAAACAACCACACTACAACTGCCAATCGTCAGTTATTCCATATCTTGAAATAAAGTCTAGCCTTTTAGATGCTTCAAAGTTTCATTTCGTTTCAGAATATCGATTCCACCTCGAATATTTACAATAGCTGGAATAAAAGATTATTTCTACTTTAAGACTACTTTAGACTGTAAGAGACTTCACAACAAAAAAGTTGATTAAACTTGAAACAAACTGCAGCGGAGGAAGCCTTCCATTCAAGATTTCCTCCTCCAACTTTTTACCACATCTACCGACTCCTTCTCAAAGATTACTAAAAACACCACTCTTGTTCAGTATGAATCATATACTGCTTTCATCTTATGGACGTATGTTTTGTTTTTCACCGCCAATCAATAAGCTCTACGTTTCCCTTCAATTGCAAATTCAGTTACGTCTAAATAAACTGGCCATGGTGAAATTTTATACTTAACCAACGTTTGGCTTGGAACACTGATTAATAAGACACAGGAAGTGGGGCTGGATTGGCCATAATTACAGAAGAGAAAGCAACAACGTGGCAAGACAAGCCTTGGACTGTCATGCACAAAACAGGACGAAACTACGTGTAGGACGCGTTCCAACTGAATGCGTTCCAAGCTACGGGAGTTGAATGGAGCGGGCTCCTCTTGAAGGGGGTCAAAGCATTTGCACTGAGCCATCTACGTTGAAGGGCACTGTATGTGGACGTCCTATGCTCTTCCGGAGATGTAAAGGAATGACTATGTTGATGAACTTTCGAGTCAAACTTGAAAGTTTTTACAACGTTTGCAACTGTCGGATTTAGTGGGTGTAAGTATTTTCGGACGTTCGATACTGAGCTGCCTCTCGCTTTCTCAGATTGCAGTCCCCAAAGCCAAAGAAAGAACTAACGCACAACGCAAATCAATGGAGTTCAGTGATTCTACAGTTTCAGCATTTTTCTAAGTGTTTTCCTGAATTCCCTTTTACGAACGGAGTAAATAATAGGATTGCAGACCATGCTCAGAGAGTACAGCCAGTGAGCAGATAAGATCGCCTCTACAGCAGGAGTGCCTTTTGCGGCACGGTACATAGCTATTATCCACAATGGCAGGTAACAAAGAACGACTGCACCAGTTTTGATCACGACATCTCTGGCAGCCTTACCTTCTATGAGTAACTTGGAGAGTCTCATTAGGGTTTTTCCTGGAGGTCTCCTCTGTTTTTGTGCATGGCTTTCGTTTAGCTGCAGACGGGCTCCTGGCGTAAGGCCCTCGATGATTTGATATTTAGGATCTTCTGAGAAGTTATTCAGCTGAGAAGTTCCATGTAAGTTGGAAGATAGGAGGTGCTCCTCTTGGCCAGAATTTATCCGACATGTTCGCGCTTCAGTAAGGGCGTTGACTGAGTGTGAAATGAGTTTCTTATTTCTTCCTGGATGTTGCTTCTGATCCTCCACTCCAGATGAACTCTCCCCATGCATGGTACCATTTTCCATTTTTTTACGATACCTATCTTCTGCGGTAATTTTGTCTGAAGATGGTTGCTGGATGGAGCCCGTTTGCTCCATTATTTCTTTCTGCATTTGAGCCTCACAAACTCTCTTTTGTAAACCACTGCCATCTTCAAGAGTTGCTTACCGGCTTGGATAATTGGCTTCAGTATGATGGATCTGGACCTCCATTTTACCTGTTGTCTCTCCCTGGTCATTTTCCACTACTTGTGGTCGAGTGCATCGTTTTTCTATGTGATCAAGAAACTTCTTCCCTTTGGAACATCCACTTTTTACGTTATTACTGTTAATCTGGTTTGGGCCGGCCTCTCTTGTGTCGACAGATAGAAATTGGGCTTCATGTGCATTTCTTCTCTCACAAACGACCTCATTCTTGTAACTGGTGAAGTCATTAGGTTCTGGTTGATATGGACGGTTTTCTTCACCTTCATTTCTGTGGTTTTACAGCGTGTTATGCACAATCACATTTAGCGTCTGAGGAGAGATGGTCAACATTTTCTGCGATAAATGTTCATTTTTGCGTTGCTCATCGTGTTGCTTTGGATTTAGGTCTTCTCTGGAGCATTGTTGTTGGCTCGGATAATCCAGCGATTTTGAATTCGTCCCCTCGCTCTTGGGGCCGCAAACGCCTTTATTTATTATTTCAACGCTGCGTTGAACCCGATGGACAACTTTGAGCACTTGGTAGTTTGGAATAACGATCACTCCAAGTGGCACAAGAAATGTGATGATTGATAGTGGAATTGTTGTTAAGCCCTCCCACTTCTGCTCGCATGCGAAAATATCCGGGTTGTATACAAAATCTCCCCATCCGAGGAACGGGGCAAGAGAGATAAGGACTGGTAAAATCCATAGCAGTACCACTACGAGAAAGGCTCTTTTCTTTATAGTGCGGCTACTGTAGTGGAGCGGCCCTCTAACGATGGCTTCGTATCGCTCGGAAGACACAGCGCACAGATGGAGACAGGTACTGAGGTGAAGAACTCGGATGATGAAAGCAGCTCCATGGCACCAATTGGTACCAAAGATCCATTTCTCTGCAGCGCTGACTGTAGTGCGACTACTTCCTACCAGTGATGCGAAAATCCAATCTGAAAACGCCAAACCGGCTAACAGAAAGTGACGCATGTGTCGAAAGTCGCGATACAAAATCACCACGAGTAAAACGAGAAGATTTCCAACGTAATGTGCTGAGACCAAAGAGCACGGCAAACACTATCATCATGCAAGCAACGACCTAACATTACCCAAATATTGAGTGTTTGCCACCGAACGACGACTGCCTGGTTTGTATTTAATTGGACTTGAAATTCATGTTTCAATATCGAAAAGGAGACAAATAATGTGCTTCAAAGGAAGCTCGTTTCCTTGAAATTAGTTAGTAGTTCAATGCATGCACCGGATAACCGGTGAACGAATCTACAAAAGAATGGGTAGACTGACAAAAGAAATCCATATGATTCTGTTTTTGTTTTTCTCTTTCCGTCTCCTTTTTTGCCAAAATGTTTTCATTGAACCCTCAAATCACGGGAATGAATGAATAAAAGACTGTTTTTATAATTACGTTTTAAAGAGTATTTAGGTTAAATAAAACTAATTGGGTATTTGTTTTTGTAATCTGTATTACGTGGCAAATATTTTTACCAGGCAAAAACTAAGTTTTAAGAAGAAAAACCTCTCATTATCCGTATAATGGTCTTTACGGCCGTCAGCTTGAAGCCAACGTCAGATTGAAAAACCAGAAAAGAGCCATCTTGATGCTTGAAGGCGGATATTATGGAGACACTAGTTTAAACGGTAACTAACGGTTGTTCAATTTCTCTGTTGTAAACAGGGACTCCTCCAGTTACCGTTTTAACATTGTCGGCGTTAATTATCAGGTCGTGAGTAGTGTTTTTAGACCAAACTTCAGCTGCCTACTAGTAAGAAATCTGTACTGGTGCAAACTTGGTAAATTATCGATTCTGGCCAAACGAAGAATTAGAGATTACCTTTTTTCTTACTGAAAAAAAAAAAAAAAGACGTATGCCAACTACTTGTTTGTTTTGTTTATTACTCAATCCTTTATAGTTCTCAATCTGATAAAAAATACTATAACATCCTGATCACCTGCAATATTTTTTCAAGACGTTTGAGCAATCATAGCGCTTTTCAAACAAAGGGAACTATATACTCACTCTTGTCACTAATGCCGTTTGCTTCTTGTGCTGTGAAAAAGTGAATTATTCCTTATTTTTTGATGAATGCATCTGAATTGATAATTATTCGAGAGAAAGGCAACAGAATAAACAGGAAAATGATGTTTTCCGCTTAGTTTCGTTTGCCGTACGTCATTTCTCGTGAATGTACGTTGGCAGCTTACGAGCAGCTCAACATTCAAGGTTGTGGCCCTCGCAAGCATCTGGTTGCTGTATGGCCCTCGCAAGCATCTGGTTGCTGTAGTGAGAGAGGGATCTTGATTCCTACAATGATCCCATACACCTCCAAGGTTCCATCGGTGACCATTTCTTCTGGAGAAAACTTGATCGTGGCAGTCACATTGGTTCCTCTATAAAAAAGATAAGGTACAGTCTCACAAGGAGTTATGTCGACCGAGAGAAGTTTGCCCTCGACCGCTTCTACGTCAGTACAGTTTCCTGCTATGATAATGGTTCCGGCTGCTAAGGTGCTGCAAAGCACCCAGAGACGGCAAGATCAACCGGGCATTGCTCCAGATCGACCGCGCGCGAGAGGTTTGCCCTCGTCTGCTTTTACGTCAGTACACTGACGTTAATTTTAGCTGGAATTCTAGTCCTGAGAAAAGCCGTAATAGTGAACACGTGCAAAATTACGATAATTTCGCTGTGATGATATCGATGACGTACTGTTTAATCATAAAATTCTGCCTTTTTAAGAAAACGAGGATATCGGTGGGGAATTTTTCATGTTTTTGGAACAAAACCTTGCTTCGGCTACGTCCTGCAACTTACCTGCATCGTCACCGAATAATAGTGGTATCTATTATTGAGCACCGCGTTCAGTAAGAGTTCCATTTAAAAATGGGAATGCATTATCCTTTGGGGGATATTCTGCAATCGCCCCTCTAAAAAAATGTTTTTTTTTCAAATCGACTTTGTCCTTGGCGCCTCGGACGTGACTCTCCCACTTTCAGCACTCAAAATACTCATATAAATCGCTGCTAAATTTCGTGCGAAGAGGACCCGACCTTTACGGCCAAAGTTTCCGCTCCTGGCGGCCTAAAAAGCCGCTGACTAGCACAAGAATTGATCGATTTGCAAGTTGCCGCAATATCGTTATCTATTCCCACTGCAGACCTCTTTTTATATTCACTCGTAAAATTTCGATAATTAGCTCCGAAGAAAAAGTCCCATCCGAAAAGACCCCAAATGTCAGACACAAAAGTTCTTCCGAAAATAACTCCTTACTTAGTTTCAGTTGTTGAAAAATAACGTTTCTTTGGATTGGGAACCCTCGTACTCCAGGTTTTGTTTTATATATGTTTCATGTCATTTAATACAGCAATTCAGAGACTTTTGATCGTAGATCTGATGACTGCTGAACTTGGTTTCTGTATTTTATATGGTTTTGCTAACAGGGTTTTGCCATGCAGTATTCAATTTTTTAGGAGCATAATCCCTTCCTAACATAAATATATATTTTTCAAATGGAATGTTCCTTCAATTCCGAGAAGCTCCTCAGAGCATCATCTTCCCGAAAATAATTCTGTGAAACGGGAGCCGGGCGGAAGCGTTTAAGGCGTGGTGGGGAGAGCGCCCTGCTCCCAGTAATGTGTCACGCTGGGCTCAATCCAGCGTGAAGTCGGTTGTTATCTTAACCTCGAGGGTTTTTCTTAATAATAATAATAATAATAATAATAATAATAATAAAAAATAGTAATAGTAATAGTAATAATAATAATAATTATGATGATGATAATTTAATTTAATAAAAAAAGAGGAGTGTTTATTGTGACAAAAACTAGAGCTAAGCTTAATAATAATAATAGTAATAATAATAATAATAATAATAATAATAATAATTAAAGCGTATATAGCGCAATTTTCCATGACGCACATGATGAAATGCGCTTGACTATTAGATAAAGTGATTAAAAATAAATAAAATATACAAAATTAATTGTTATCTTTCTGCTATCCAGACTTTTCGGTAATATACATCCATATTCATTAGGGCAATATGTCAGCATCACAATAACGCGACGGCAAATTTTTACGTTGAATTTCGTATTAATACCATCGAATTCAAACAACATTTTCACTTCACATTTAAATTCACATGAGCGACTCTGTTGTGGTGCACTTTCAGTCACGGGCGGTTTAGATTACAGAGTGAACACAGCAGGAACAGTGTCACTAAGATTCAAGGGTTGGCTGCCTGTCTTTCTGGATAAATGACTGTAATAGGCCATTTCCTAGTTCCTTGTGCCTCTGTTTCAAAACGAGTCTTCTTGCAAAACCTTTGTTACGAAAATGAGTTTGATTTGCATGAAAATGAACCTGTAGGCGGAGCTCATTTTCATATGAATGGATTTACACGCAGACCCGTTTTGACACAGAGGCAAAAGTCAACTCGAAAATGGCCTATTTACTTGGTTTTTGTTGTATGTTTTGTTATAAAGCAATAATGAAAACAATATGGCAGTACTTTAGTGTAGTGTAACGATTAAATACCCTCTCCTAACTGAAGCAGTTTTGGCAATATATTTTCACCCCTATTTCAATAAAGCTCGAGAGCACCCTTACTGTGTCAGCCGGCATAAGCGTCCTTGAGCACTTTTTGCGAGCGTTGCGTGACCATGACATCCCAAAAACGGCTGCGCATGCAGAGGGGAGACTACGGTACCTGGCGCTAGCGCTTATTATACCATTTCCTCAGTTGCCGGGAATTTGTTTTTGGCTTCTTAAATCAATAGATTAAAACACATTTTCCTTGCGTCAAAACTGCCGATGTCAAGAAAAAAAATTGTGGGGAGTGTTGCGTGACATCCCCAAAAGCAGCTGTGGATGAAACTACAGCTACCGAAGCTAAACTAAAAACACCCCTGGCGTTACATTGAATCATAACGGTACCGCTGGTGCAAAAGAAATGAATCAGTGGGACAAAGTGAAATGTAGGATATGGAGTACAATTAAGCAGTGTGTTTGCAGAAAAACTCTGCAAAAATAACAGTAGTCTTTCGAAATTTCAGCAAAAAACAATCATACGGTTATCCAACGTGGGTGGGAACTTAAACACAAAGCTCACACAAGCGTGCATACAAGCGCGAAACCTCTAAAATGTCCAAGTTATGTCTAGTTTTTCTCACATATAACTGTAACATACAGATGCATTCTTCAACTTTCATATTTGATTCATATTGATCTCTTCGACAACAATTCTGGGATTCAAATCAACTCTGATAAATGGAACTTTCGGTGCTCCCTGATGACCGACGCAGTCCTCTACCCACAATTCCACTGACACTTCTCCAGCGGGGAGTGCGCAGTAGCCTTCAAGTCTCACGTGACGGTACTCCATGCCAGCGAACACCTTGATGCCTTGTAGCCTGGCCTCGATGTTGGCTCTCTGACACTCGATGGCGTCAAACGCAAAGAACCACCGCTTGCAGCAGGAGTTGCAGAAGCCAACGCGCATGCTCCCTTCGAAGGTCACGTGTAAAACAGTATTTTCACTTTGTTTGTTGAAAACACACTCCTGAGGAAACAAATAACGCGGGGGAGATTGGTTTATACTAACGGAGAAATTCTCGTGCTTGCGCATACGTTTCTTGTTGTTTATATGGACATTCTCAAACTCATTAATAATTCATCAAGTTTAAACAAAGGAAATCATGACCGTGACGGTATTTGGATATTTGATCTTAATTAGCATAGGTTTTTACGATTTTAATTCTCCGTTTTCTCCTTAGTTTTAGTCTCGATTGAGAAGATATATCAAACACTCAAGACCGTGTTTAACCACATTTCCAAACACCTCGAAGTTCGTCAAAAATACTCCGCTGCGCGTCGTATTTTCAGCTCTCTTCTCGGAGTTTGGAAATGTGGTCAAACACGGTCTTTCGTGTTTGATATATTACCTCTCGTACTTGCAAAAGACTTACTTAATTTTATATCCTATTTCTTATTTATAACTGATGTAGCTTTTGCAAGAAGTGAAGACTGTAGGCAATAGAACATGTGAAATATATACACAAACAAAAAAGAGGAATTAAATTCGGACTTCAGCGACGAAACCGATCGATGAATCATCTCCTAGGACCCGACCGCACTAATGCGTTTTCGTATGAAAACGCATACTTTTTGATGCATTTTCACCTATCGTCTACACTAACACGAACGAAAACGCAGATGAAAACGGAGCCTTTCGAAAACGATTTCAAAAAGCGTAGTCTTTGATGGTTTTGAAAACGCTCCATTTCTAGTGTGGGCAGGTGAAAACAGAGGCTTTTGAAAATGGTGTCGAACAAAGTGTCATATACTGTCGTTTCCATCAGCGTTTTCGGGCGTTTCACTGTGGACGATGGGCGAAAAAGTATAAAAAAATAGGCGTTTTCGAATGTAAACGAATTAGTGTGGACAGGTGGAAACACAACGAAAGCGCTAGTGTGATCGAAAATATTTTGCTTCATTTTGGTTGAGACGTAAACGGATACTTTAAAAAACTCATCAGTCTGGTCGGGGCCTTAGTTAAGGAGAGGGATTTACCGTTTATCTAACAACAACAACTAACCTTAAGCAAGCCGTATTGTTGTAGGGGATCATGTTTCCACGAACATGTTTTCCAGCTGTGTATGGACCCGGAATTTCCTGGCTGTCCTTTAGAGCCTTTGACGCCGGGAAATCCCCGGGACCCCTTTGTTCCCTTAAATCCCTCCAATCCCTGTTCTCCCGGAAAACCTTTAGGACCGTTCCTTCCCGGCAGTCCTTTGGGTCCGAGTGCTCCTGGAAACCCTGCAAAGAAATAGGGCTTTGTCATGGACGGTGCAATCGTTTTCCAAGTTTGTCATTCGCAATTTGTCTTAATCTTCCTCGGTGTTTCTTATTTTCAGTTATTATCATTTCTGGGTACTTTCCTATCTGAGAAACTGACATAATATTGAGATTTCCTTCCATGTAATTTTGTGGTTGAGAAGATTCGTGACAAAGCTTCGAATTCTGTAAGGTTGCAAAGTTTGAATTTTGATTATGACAAGTGAGAGGTTATCGCTGTGGATCAAGCATTCCCGATTTAGTTCTTTGCACCGAAAGCAGTCCCACCTTACGTTGTTGTCACTTCACGCTTGAGGGAATAAAAAAAAAAGCGAGGTTCCTCGTAGTCTACAGTTTTGTGCCCAGAAGTATGACCGTGACGGTGCTTGGATATCTGATCTTAATTAGGTTTTTAAGATTTTACTTCTCCGTTTTCTCTTTAGTATTAGTTTCGATTGAGAAGATATATCAAACACTCAAGACAGTGTTTGACCACATTTCCAAACAAATGTGACAAAGACGGCGCCTAAGTGGCCAAGACTGTTTAAGAAATTGTTACCGAGTAAAAGCAAAACAAATCTACAATACCTAGCTGGCCGCTCCTTCCTTTTGGTCCAGGAAGAGGAAAAGGGTCTACTATGTAGCTGAATCCTTTGGGGCCTCTCTCGCCTCTAATTCCCTTAATACCGGGTACGCCGGCTGGTCCTGGATTCCCTGGGGCCCCGATAACTCCAGGGGATCCGATAAAGTCTTGCTTACATTTGGTTTCAACCTGAAAGCGAAATAAAATAGATGGAAATAAAATTAAACACAGTAAATTAAAACTGTGATAGATTATCAAAAATGTGTAGTTTTAAAGCAATCTTAACTTTCTTATTGGATGGTACAGAGAAGAAATCACGCGACATGAGATAAAATAAAGGTCAGACTCAAAACGAAACAAACACATACAAACAACAAAGAAACAACCCACACAAAAGAGGAACCGGATGAAAAGTGCAAAAAGTAATCTCTGTGAACCAAGCTGTCCTCGCTGTAAGTTCTTTATACCGAAAGCAGCTCTCTTTTCATTATTCTTAGTCCATCAAGTTCACGGTTTTATCGTTTCAAGCTTGACGGTCGACTAAGAAAAACTGTGAGGTTACTTAGTCCGTGCTCAGATAAGCAGTGTGGTTGGAAGCTTATTCGAGTTTTATTAGCTTATTTCAGACAGGCTCCCTGAGTGTCAACACCGACATCATATCACAGTATATCGTTTAAATTTAATTCAAATTTAGAAATCATTTTAAGTTACATCAGTGCAATTTTACCTCTTGACACAGAAGTCTTCCCCAACGGATTGTGCTTTGCGGCTGCACCACTTGGTAAAAGACGGACAAGATGATCAATCTTAAAATTCGTGTCATGTTGATTGCATGAAAAACGGTCAAACTGCGGAAAATAATTAAACATAATCAGCGACGAAATAGTAATGGAAATTAAAACGAACAATATAAAAACCGATTTTTAGTGCCCCCTTTTATCTACAAGAAAAATAACCCACGCTTTATTCCCTGTTGGATAACACGGGATTCACTTTACATCGTGCGCGCGCGGGAGTGAAGCGCGCGCGTGTAGGACGCAAATGTGACACCGCGTGCACTCTGCACTGTGTCTTTCGTGGGTGCATGATTCTATGCTGTGTTTGCAGCGAAAGAAAGAAACTTTTGGCTTGAGCTCAATGACATGAATGAAATTAAGATCTGGACTGACAAAACCGTCTTGGCAAATTGAAACTAGCCGCCACAACCAACGCTTTGTATCAGAGCTCTCAGCAAGTTAGTATCAAGGGTGAGAAAACAGAAGGTTAACGACTATTACAAAGAGACTTTATGTGATGTAAAAGGTCCTTACCTGTTAAGATTGTCTCCTGTGGCCGCAATTTCGATTATCTGAATGGAGTTTTGAAAATGATCACAGCGCGACGAGCTGATTTGTAACTTCTGCCTTGTTGATGTGGATATCATGTGTCTGTACTTTCTGGCTCGTGTTAATCATTTGTTATTTGAACCTATCTATGCATTAAATTCTTAATAGCTTCCTGTCGCGGTCACGAAACCAGACATAGACGGTCGATATGAAGTTGTGGAAGCTGGTCTCGAAATTCGATCGAAATGTTCAGGAACAAGATTAAATCAAAGTTTTCCTGCTAGATGTCACTGCGCGATCCTTCTCAATCGGCCTCCATATTCCGTTTTAGTTAAGGGAGCTTAAAAAATGAAGTTATATTTTACCAGCGAAATTCACAACTGTCTAGATCTGTTTAGTTCGCCAATGGCTCTAAATATGCAATGACAGCGTACAATTTCAAATGGAAAATACGAAAAATTAGCCGTGGTCGTCCGCGTTCCTCAGACTATGCAGAACTTGGCCATTTCACGTTCTAGTTTTGCAGAGGGCGGCAAAGAAATGCACAAAGATTTATAACGCTCGTGCACAGCTATTGTTTTCCTCATTAAACCTTTTGTTTGGTGTCATTCTCGTTGCCGTCGTCGTCGTCGTGGTTTGCTAAGGCTCCCTTATTTTAAGGTGCTCTGAGTAAATTTTCGTGTTTATTGTATACGAAATACAAGTGAAGTACAAGCACTACAAGTATACAGAATTTAGCCCTGATTTAATATGTATACAATCAAATTTACGTAAGTGGGTAGGTACAATCTACAAGCGATTAATTTCATGGGAACTTTAAACTAACAAGTCAACTATAGCTTTACAAATTCGAACCAATTTGGTTGGCAAAAAAGTCCTCAGAAATCACCCAGATCTGTTTCCTAAGAGGCGAAAATCTCGTCCTTAATAATTGCCACAGTCCACACAAAGGTTAGTGGATATTGATGTCAGGTAATTTGAAAGTTCGTGGATATTTCAAACTGAAATGCTTTCTTAAAAGTGCAATGGACTGTCGGTACCTAAATGTAACGGTACATCGTACTGAAAAGTTTCCTGTCCGTGTACACGGCCATCTTATATTCATAAAACAACTAGCGGGCACCAGCTTGCTTGAGAACTCAAGTCTGAATGTCACTGCATTTCAAAAACATCAGTTTGAATTACATTTAAACGAGTTTTACAGGCTTGTCAATCACTCAGAGCAATTTTCGATAACAGTCAATAATAATTAAAGAACTAAACTTGCGGAGCACGGACTTCTTGAATGATCAACCGACTGTTGGGCTGAATTTCTACGGGAACAATCTCTCGGATACTGGGATACCCGGGACAATCATCTAGCGAGATCCCCACGCGAACTAATCCCCCAGGGACAGAGCTGCAATAGCCAGAGATACTGCCGTGCATAAACTTTGGGAGAGTGTTCTTCTCTTCAGCGTCAACCAAGTTAAGGCCACTGAACACTGCATCGATACTCGCAGGGTCGGTACACGTCAGGTTGTCAAACGTGAAGTGCCAAGTTTTACAGCAGGTCCTGCATAAACCGATATGCGTTTCACCCTGGTATGTGACGTGTAGTGACGTTTTGTCGTTCTTTTTAACAAATGTGCAGGCCTGAGAAAAACGGAGACAAAGATTAAAGTGTAAATTCTTCGTACTATTCAGAAGGTTTTTTTTTTTGGTAACCCCGTTTGGGAGAGTTTGATCTAAATCAGGTGACATCTCTGGTTGTGCGTTTAGAAAACGTTGGAGATAAAACTCTACTGCCTTAAATGTTTTTAGATCATCCGTCCGTGTGCTCGTGCGTCCGTCTTTCCGCCCGTCAGTCAGTCAGTCCGTCCGTCAGTCAGTCAATTAGTCTGTCAGTCAGTCAGTCAATTAGTCAGTTAGTCAGTCAGTCAGTCAGTCAGTCTGTCTGTTTGTCTGTCAGTCAGTCATTTGATAAATCGCCAAACAGAGCGTTATTTAATAACAATCACGACCTTCTAGCATACTTACAGCCAACTCTCCACTGGGTGTATTGATATCAGGTTTGAACATGCATTGCTTCCAGTTCAGTTCGCTCACTCCAGGTTCTCCCTTATTCCCTGGTGGTCCGCTTACTCCTATTGTCCCCTTCTCTCCCTGTGTCCCCTGAGCTCCCAATGATCCCACATTTCCCAAACCTCCGGGGCTCCCGGCGTTTCCTTTCATCCCTTTTGCACCTTTTCTTCCAATCTCTCCACGTTCTCCTTTCTGTCCTTTCACTGGAAAACCTCCGCCTCCCACCGGGGAGCTACCAGGTTCCCCCTGAAACCCTTTATCCCCGAGGGAGCCCTGCAAGCCAGCCGGTCCGGCGACACCGTTTGGTCCGACCGGCCCGGGAGGTCCTGGTAAACCAGAAAGCAACTCGCATGATTCCATCATCTGCAGAAAAAAAGAAAAGAAATATAACCAAAAAATGATGATGATGATGATGATGATGATGATGATAATGATATTGGTAATAATAAAAATATAAGACAAAATAAAAATAAAAAAATAAAGAAAAAAAACATGTTTCGTGAACTTGCATTGTCATTCGCGGTCGAAAATTGGCCTTATTGGTCACTGGAAAACCTGAAAATGTTTCAGTTTGGTGAATGTGACATATTCTTTTGGAATGAAGATAAACAGACGCACATAAAGAGGGGAGGAACAGAGAGTACAACAATGGTGTGAGGGAGGGGAGGGTAGAGCTCTCATTCGTCATTGATCTTAACTCGCAATGAGTACCATTCGGACAATATTTTCTGCTCAGTCAATTAAAAAGCGCTCGATGAGAATATCAAACGACAATGCAGTATAAAACATACGGTATTGAGTTTTTTTCGCCGCGACAATTACAACAACAGCTTTAACCACGATGTCTACTTTGAAAATATCAATGACCCAGCGAAAAAAGAACGATTTCTAGCAGCTATTCCTCACCTCGCGACATTCTGTAGGCGTCCATACAATGTCACCTTGGCCATGGACAGTGCTTACCATGAAGGAACACAGAAAAAGAAGCGAAAATATGTGCATCATCTTTGATCACTTTGAGTGCTCACTGTGGGCCTTAAATAGAGCAATAACAGACATCGATTGTTTCTTGGACTGCATTGCGTGACGCGTGCCAAGGCCGATCTTGGCAGAAAACTATTTCCGGATTAGGGCTTAATCTGTAATCCGCAAAAAATTTACAGGCATCAAAATGCTTTTTATAGAATCTTAATACAAAACACAACTCAAAGTGAAACAAATAGTGGCAAGTTAAAACCTGAAAACAACTGCGCGCGAATCTTTTTAGCCTTTCAGTTGACACGCTCGAGAAGCGCGTAACAAGCTACCTATAGTCACGCGCGAGGCGAGAGTCCTTCCTCGCACGATTAATACGCGAGTCGACCCTCCAAGAAGCTCTGTAATCGCATGTTTTCTTTGTCGGCCGTTTCCGCTTGATCTCTTATACATTCGTTCATTGATTTCGTGAGGAAGATGATGCATTTATGTAGTGATAACATCAGAGCTACTCCGAGGGATTTAACTACAAGTAACACGCGAGTTAGACGATAGCAAACCGTGATAAAGAAAAGGTAAAAGACAAAAGGCCTTTTAGATTACTCATGTTCCACAAAGAGCAAAGGAAAACGGATTCTAACGTGGGTGGATGCGTGGAAGGGTGGAAGTGGAAGGCTGAACATATAATTTTCGCGCGCTTTCAGTTAGTATCAATGCTGCCTTAAATTCGAGAGTGGGAGACGAAATTATTTTAGGGCGGTAGTGGTCTTGTTACAGATGGATTATAAAGTGTGGTTTGAAGATAATTTTATTGTTTGTGTTTTGTTACTATTAAACTAGCTCGCAGGTGCTGTAGTGTAAAGTTAAGTGCGTTGCAGGACAGATCATGAGCGGGCTGGGTTCAAACTCAAGCTGGGGACATTGTTTAATGTTCTTGGGCAAGATATGTTACGCTCACAGTGCCTCTCTCCGACCAGGTCTCTAAATGGGTACTGGCAAATGAAATACTGGGGAGGGGATGGGTGGGTAGAGAATCTTTGAAAGAACTAACCTACCATGCAAGTGGGGTGGTAAAAATACCCCCAGGAGATAAGCGCCAGTCCAGGGGCGTAGCTAGGGGAGGGGGGTCCTGGGGTGCCTGTAACCCCCCCTTTTGTAAGCTATTTTAAGCAAACAACCTACAACAGGTGGTGAAAACGATATGACAGTCTAGTGAGTACCCTTACTTTGACACAGTGTGACCCCCCAGCCCGATGGGCCACTTGGCTTGAACATAGACTTAACGAGCTAGCCAGAATTCACGGTAACAGAACATTTATTTTGCATTAATTGAAATTTTAGCCGCTTATCTGATCTTGTAAACTACCAGGTCTAAGTTGGCAAGGTGAAACTATTTGTATCAAGAAGCGAAATAAAACACAGCATCTAGAAAACTGTGTTGAGCCAACCCCAATACCGTGTTCCATCACCGCTCACTGTTTGCACGAATTGGGGAGAAAAAATGTCTCATCGGTCATGCGTCCTATGAACTTTTGAACCATGCATTACTGTATGTGTGTTTCATTGCGAAGGAGAAACTTCTTGGATTAATATGTTCCCATAACGTTTATACAGATTCAGATTATGCGGTATCCGCGACCTTGAAAATCCCGGACAATCCTCCATCTGCAAACCTATCCTCACTGGCCCTGAAGAAAATCTTGTTTCGCAAAAGCCTTCGATTCTGCCATAGGAGTAGAATGGATAGTTGAGGCCCAGACCTCCTGACATTACTGCATCGATAGGGCCTGGGTTTTGGCACTCGACGTCGTTGAAGATGAAGTACCATCGCTTGCAGCAGTCTTTGCAAAGGCCGATCTGAAGGTTGCCTTCGTAAACAACGTGTAGAACTGAGTTAGAGTCTTGCTTAGAGTAGATGCATTCCTATAAAAAGAAATTAATGTATAGTAGGTTAGTTCGATTTCTTCAGCACTTGCAGTGAAGGGATTAAGGTGTGATAGGCAACATCTCTGTCAAACACAAGCCCATCCTCTAGTAAGCGTCCTCTTTTTAAAGCAAGAAATTTATCCACCCCTTCCCTCTCTTTTCAGCCTATCCTCCATCCTCCTTTTCGTTGACAAGTAAAACAGACGATATTATCACGCCAACCTTAGCTTGTGTACGTACGCAGGCTAGCCAACCTGGGCCCTGAACCCAAACTCGCAAACAGTATTACCGAGCTCCGGGAAATAGTACTCGAATTTCAAACGAATCGACTAAGATACTTCATTGATCAAAGCACTGTATATTAAGCCCCTTTCTCTGTTATTCTCCACCTTATTTAAAATGGTTAAAGCCCAAGGATATTCTTTGTCATAAGAGGGACACAAGGTTTAGAGGTAGATGAACTTAACGACCCCCAAAACGCGCACAGCTACCGATGGAGTCAACAAAGTGTATAACAGTTTTCATTTGGTGTACTGAGGATTTCAGGAAATAAAATTCACTTTAAATACACTATGAAAACCTAGGAAAACAAACAGACCTACAAACGACCAAACAAACAAACAAACAAACAAACAAACAAACAAACAAACGAACAAACAAACAAGCAAAACAAACCTATCAAACAAATAGCTACTCTACCTTCAGAAGGCCGTTATCTTTATTGCGGTTCAACTCCCATGAACAACGCGACCAGCTTCCCATTGCACCGGGAGATCCCACGATACCGGGGGGACCGGGCTTGCCAACATCCCCTTCTTCACCTTTGATTCCCCTATATCCTGGAAACCCATCATATCCCTTCCTACCTCGCAGGCCCAGTTCTCCAGGATCTCCACGGTCACCGGGATTGCCGCGTATCCCTCGTTCTCCAGAATCCCCTGGGGGACCGGGTCGTGCTCCACCAGAAGGGGGTCCGGGCGGCCCAAGAGGCCCAGGTCGAGATCTTCCTGGGGGTCCTCTAACTCCTTTTGCACCTTGCGGGCCTGCCGGGCCCGGAGCCCCCTGATTCCCGGGTAAACCTGGTGGTCCGGGTGCGCCTTGGACTCCGCGTGTAATTTGATCACACTCGCGGGTCATCTGAGAGAACGTTTGAGATAAAAACAATGTTGTTATCTGTGGTATGGATAAAATCGTGACACGCGCGTGTTGTTTTCTGAACACGCGAGAGAAACACGAGATTTGGAATTGATTGGAACAGTTGCAAGAAAAGTGCTTTTTAAAAAGGAACTGGAATTGATATTTCGAGTTTGCGTCTGAAGGAATGAAAGAACAAGTTGACGATTTTCTTTGTCTGATCAAACAAACAGCGCTTTATTTATCTTCGCGTGGTGATACAGCGAGATTAAAAGTTCTAAAATTAACTGAATCGGATTACTGGGAAATTGCATAGAATATATTTTCCCCCAATAAGGAGCGAAAATAGAGAATAAAGGTACATTTTTTGAATTGAAAACTATCCTTAATATAGCTTCAACCCTACACCCTAAGCAAGTAGTATGTCTCTAGGCATTTTGCGTCACTATTAGTAACGTGTACGGTTTGACCAACTGGAATATGAAAGCGGGCTGTGGGGGAGACAGGAGGGGTGGGGGAGATAAGAGGGGGTGGGTAGTTAATCGGAGGGGTCATCCTTACCCTTTGACAATCTCTCTGAGTCCATGGTCTAACTCTTTGTCCATAAACAGCCAACAAGAAAACATTTTGAAGGATGAAGGCAATCACAAGCTTCATGTTCTGTTAATGCTGCAACCCTCACCTAAACTGAGGGCAAAAAAAGTAAGAAAAATTGTTTGAAGAGCGCGAAATAATATAGACAGTCGTGTACATTTTAACGTGACAGAACTCGGCTGTCTCCATTCTCCCCCCCCCCCCCCCTCCATTTCGACTGTGACGGAACTTCGTCTGTGTGAAATAACATCAGTTTAAAAACGTAGTCCATTTCACGAAAAATTAAAGAAAACTAAGATTTTTCAAAACCCTGAAATGGTCAATAACAAAACATTAGGACACAAGTCATAAGAGAAATCCTTGCATCATGAATGGGAGGGGGGGGGGGGGGAACCTCAGGAGTATGGAGTTCGGATTCCAGGGGGATGCTGGGAGGGTGAAATGATAGAATGTGGACTGAACAAGGGCCAGTAGTTGGGCCAAGGTTCCGCGAAACAAAGTTGCTAAACATGATTTTCGTCGAATGAAAAAGTGGTTCATACCTTGCCAATCGGCGGAAAGCCTGTTTCAGTCCACAGCCAAATGCTCTCATATAGTTATAAAAACGTGAATATAGACTATAAAGCCTTTAAACCTATGTATCAGTGAACATCTCGCTTACCTACGTACTAACACGTCTCCAGGTGGAAATAGTCGTAGCACAACTTACCTCGAAGGACGCAGCGTATGCCAAATAAACCAGAGATGTTTTGAAACCTTACGTGTTTTAGAGCTTCCAGATAACCTTTGACTCGTTGAAATGGAATCTGATATGGTTTCCTGCCGAGCTGAAGTTTCTGGGTTTTATCTTTCAGGGATGCCTCGCTCGATATCCACTAAGCTCGAGCGAATACCGCGAGATGCGTGAACTCCTCGCGTGTTTGACGTTGAACAATGCGTGCGTGATCATCGATCAAACTTCGTTCCGAGTTTATCGCCAGCTCGCTGGAAGACCGTCCATAGAAACTGGAGCTGTTTTCGAGTGTCTTTGTAATGCAACTGTACAGTTGCAGTACAACAGAAAAAAATCCTAAATTTGTTCAACGGGCTCTCGTATTGGGTCTATTTCTCTACCACTGCTTGCACGTGCTTTAAGGCGTGCGAGTGAAACGCGTTCGTTTCCTTTCTTTGTTTTTCACTCCATAGTTATAAAATTTGTTGTATATTTAGGTATGAATTAGTTGTCCTGTTCCTATAGTTTTAGCTTATATGCTGCTTCTTGGAAGGGCAAGAGCAGATTAAAGGCTGTTGGGGTTAAAGTTATCCTATACTTGCTACCTGTCAACACATTTTGTTTCAAGTTCTGGTTTCAATACACTGCATATATGATATATCTGCTGCTGAAGACCTTGTCAGCTGTCTCGTAGGGCAATTTTTATGTAGACTGCGTAAGACGTACTGAATAAAAAGTTGGGGCACGGTAATGGACAGCTTACAGCGAAAAAATAGGTGTTGATACAAGTTATTGTGTAGCCTGAAAGAAAGATATCCATTTACTCAGGTTGGGTTATTTGACAGTGTTATCTGACAGTGTAACAGACTATGACAGACTGACAGCTTCTTGTCACTTGACATACATTTATAGCTGTCATTTTCAGTAAAAATTAAATACGCAGCAAGTTCATCTTGAATCACTGTAAAACAGATTTCTTTATTTTTTGTTGAAATTTTACATGTTTTGGCTTTGGTTTTAAGCACTTGACATAACCTGTGAAAACAGAACGAAAGAAATTTGTCAGGACGAAATGTTCATTGAACTTAAGTCTTGCAAACACATAAGTTGCTTTGTGTCTTAAAAGCAAATAGTCTAATATTTATACAGCATGCACATACAACATACAACCATACATCATACAACCTCTATACAACATGCACCCTACACAGATTGATATCAAATTCCTCTATGCCTTCCATCAAAATAGGGAAAAATTCCTTACATAAAATCATAAACAAATGTACAATATTTAGAGAGGAAGCCATGTCAGCCTTAGCTGGTTTTCATGCAGGTCCCCTATCCTGGTCAAATTGGAACTTGGAGATGTTGGTTTTTACGATGGGAGGAATACCAGAGAACCTGGAGATAAACCCTCAGAGATAGGCGAAAACCAACAACAAACTCAACCCACATACACGTATGACACTTAGCTGGAATCTAACCCAGCCCATGTTGGTGGGAGGCGAGCGCTCTCACCACTGTGCCATCCCTACTCCCCTTGACGTTTGACCTGTCCAGAGAGCAATTTCCGCAGGCCATATCAAGGCCAGTCAAATGAAAGGTAGCTTATCTACAATACTACAATGCATATGCCATTTGCAAGCAATATTATTATTGCAGTCCAAAGAAGTAACATGTCAGGGCATTTGCCCAAGGTGGGGTCAAGAGAAGCAACTGGTTGAAAATGTTTTTTTTTTTTTGTCTTTTTGGATTTCCTGAAATGATGTGCAATAATAATTTTATGGAACCAAGAATGTCATTTTACCTGGCAAGCGATACGGTCCAAGTCCCGCTGTCCTTGACTGGTGATTGATCGGCCACTAAAATTACCAGAATTATGTGTAAATTAATGAGGTAACCCCCAGCTCTCATACATGTATGGCAAGAACATGCCAGGCAAATAAAAGCTGGCACTGACCTGCACACTGTTTCTGCACATAGGAAAATCAATTGCCAGCAACACAACCTGCCGCCAGTATTGTCCCTTGGCATGCCTGCCAAGTTGATCTCAGGGTTTTCAAATTGAAGTAAAGTAGCAGGAGGAAATACTATAGTGTAGAGCACTACTTGCTCGCGATCAAGGCAGCCGGGTGTGTAAGAATGCTATAGTTCGTTACCTTCTCCTGCTTAGGGGGCAGGTGATGAAAAATTTTCAAAAATTTTTTGCATTCAGGTGCATTCTGGTGGATTTCTAGCACACATGTCACACACACTTAATGGCTAATTTTGAAAACCCTATGAGTGGGTGGGTAGTAGCTGGCAATTAATTTATGTATCCAAGTTGATCTTTGCACAATTTGCACCTATTTGAGTACATGTATGTTGGTGATGCATCAAAAATAAACCCGGGGCTTGCCCAGAATACATTGACTTCTGGCCAATGACAGGCATACTGGCAACAATGTCACACTAAATATATACCAGCAGCATATGAGAACAAGCCTCAAGTCTCTAACTGTTTAGTCCAAGCTTACATGCAAGTAATACAATGTAAGTTTAAACTGTGTGAATGTGGGTAAAATCAATGCGACCAACGAAAATATAATAGAGTCCACTACGCCTTTCGAGCATGTAGTACTTTAAGATGCTGCACAATGAGGCTTTAACCTTTCTCAAGTCTGCAGACTGAAGTGTTTTGATTGAAATGAAAGCTTTGTTTATTAGGTAGACTGGACTGCACCTTCATACTGTATTAGTTAATAAGCTTCAAGGCTTTGATGTTTGAGTCTGTATAAAACTAATGCGTGAAAACTAATGTGTGACCAAATAAAAGTAACCAAAATTTTATTGAATTTGAGCAAATTGTGTTCTCACAATCTTAGGAGCTAAAGAGCCACAAAACTCACCCACTGTTATCCTTCTCTATCAGTTTCAGTTGTTCAAGGCCTTTCATAATATTGCGAGCAACAGATGATGAACTACGCTCAAAGTGGCTTGGCCTCACACCACGTCGCTTACGTCCTGCACAAACACAAAAACAGTCGCTAATAAATCAATATCACAGTAAATGTCAAGGGCAGCTTAGCCTGAATCATAAATAATAATAGTAATTACATACATCAAACAGGGCTTGACATAATTTGCAGGATAACATAAATGAACCACTAAATTCAAGCCCTGACTAGAACTGTTTAAAGCCACTTTGGAGTTTTCCCCTATCTCCTCAGTTGAGCATACCTCAACTGTGAATTTAATGCAAACATTAGAATCAGTGTTGTATTCCATACCTCCATAAACGCGGGTTAGGTGACCAACACCAATACCATTACGAAGGTACACATGACGAAGGATTGATGCTGAAAACACCACAAACAAATGCATAAGTACAATATCACCTCTCTGGGGCAGTTGATCTAGGTATATTACAGGCAAACCAGTTGGCTATTTACAATATGAGGAGGAGTTGAAACCGCAGTCACTGAACACAAATCCATTAAAGATTAAAGTGGTAGGGAACTCAGTGTTCTCCTTTTCAGGCGGTAACCGGTAAAATTTACCGCCTGTAGCACCACTCATTACCACCTAAAATCCCTTGGAATTCTTGAAAATTCAACAGGTAAGAGAAAACAAATATAGTTGTTTCATCGACGTAATCGGTATTTTATCCTTGTAAAAGAATAAATAAACAGATTAAAAGATAAATTGCACAGGCTATGGTTTGTAAGTATTATCTGTGGCGTTCAAACTTTGAGGCAAGATCCGCGAATTTTTGGTGGACTTTCTGCCACCATTCCATCGTGGCAGATGTCATTTCTTCACACGTGCATTGGAGTTGTTTACGTTCAGTTTCAGGATGAAGCGACAACGAACGTTGTTCTCATTTCTCTCCGTCAGTAATGGCAAGAAGACACGAATGGAAACAGTTACAGGTAAAGTTATTTCAGACGTTGCAAGTATTTGATTTGCAAGCAATGTGGGAAAATCAGTTCCATGAACTTCCCACCTAACTATCGGCTTTAGAAAACTGGTGTTGCTAAATTGACCAACATTCACGTGTGGTGAGCGAAAACTTCATCTTTGTCACGAAATGCTCCACATTCAGGTCAAAAATGTTTAAAATCTATTTTCAGACAACGTTTTGAGAGAATCCTTGAAAATAAAACCCTTCCAGAACATGAATGAAAACGAATATGTAGAAATTTCGTTTGGTTTTGAGAGAGGACTGCTGATTCTGTAGTGACAATTCATGTAAGCACAGCGAGGATACCCCGGAAGTAGCTTTTGCCTCCTTTTCTCTGACTTTAGGGCAAGAGAATTAAGACAACGAGTAAAACACTCAAAAATGAAAATGCTGTTTGATTTCATTTGACATCTAAAGCCAAAAGTGTGAAATTAGTAAACTGTAATGCATATTAGATGGAGGTCTTTTTAAGAAAATGTTTTTATTAGTTCCTTCCGTTTTTGAAATGTTCCTTCTGGTGAACAGTTCAATAAGGGGACAGGATACCGATAGAAAGTAGAGCAAGTTATTGATGATTTATGTATTGAGACGTTGACCAAGCGTCTAAAAAAAAGGCTAAGAAAAAACCGGTTTTGCTTTCGATGTTAGCTCTTAAGTGTTGCTGCCGAAATAAACTGACAGGAACAATGAGAAAATCACAAGGAACGTTCTGACAACCATTGATCTTTTGTATTGTATTTAATACTCACACAAACTACTTAGCAATGAGCGCAAAACTTGTATCTGTAAAGGTTTAAGTTAAGGTCAGAGCTGAAGCTGACAAGAATGGGGCAAATTTCAATTCCATGTAATTTACAGAGCAGACCTAATAAACAAGGCTGCGATTCAACTGATTGCTTTACCGGTTTAAAATGCTCTTTTACCTGTTGTACTGAAAACAAGGGAGAACCCTGGGAACTTCAATTACGTGTATCTTCAGGGATACCAAAAATTCTTTGCAAATGAGTTGCACAAAAAGCTTTTGGGAAAAAAGGTAACTGTAAAGAAGAGCAACAAAGCCTAAGTACAATTAAGCTTCGAGGTAACATAATTTTCATTACATTTTCACCAATTCTAAAAAACATTGCTGCCAAGTTCACAGGCCCAGTTTCATTAACCTTTTCAGTAGGATGGCAACTGGTTTTCACAGGCAGGCAAAACTTTTTAAGCTGAAATATTTTTAAAACAAAAACTTTCCTACAGATGGTTAAACAAGGCAGGCAAAATCGTCCCTCACACAGCATGTCAATCTGTATGGTGCCCGTCTCTTAATGAAACCCCAAGTTCAACTTTATCTTCTAAATGTTTACAAGTACAGCAGGGTTCGTACTCTTTTTCAGAAACAAATTTCAAGGACTTTTCCAGGACTCAGATTGATTTTTCCAGGACTCTAAAATTCATATTAACCCTTTCACTCCCAAGATCTTAATGTAATTCTCCTTACTGTCTGCCATACATTTCATATTTTTTTCCTTGAGTTTAACAGATTTCCAGAACTTTCCAGGACCAGTAGCCCTTTTCCAGGACTTTCCAGTCCTGGAAAATGCCACAATAAAATTCCAGGACTTTCCAGGTTTTCCTGGACCTGTACGAACCCTGTACAGTTTGTCAACAATTTTTGGAGACTTCTCATCTGTTCTGAGTTGTTTTACTGACTACTTGAAAGTTAACAACTTGACAGTAAGGAAACTTTACAAAATAATTTTCCAAAATAAAATTTGAGACTGTGCACACAGTGTCAAAGTGCTCTCACCTGCCCTGATGAAGTACCAATCTGGATCATAAGGAGCAAGTTCCCTGCTTTTGGCTGTTTTTACCAGATCAACCCATTCTGGTACCTTCAGCTTGCCACCCCTAATTTGAAAAAAAAAGGAATACTTTAATGGAGCATTAAAACAACGGTTGTCTATGGATCATTTCACACATATCAAACTTGCTGTGGCACATGTTACATGTCTAAATAAATGATTGAATTGAAAATAAATTATACCTGGCATGCTTAGTTCAACAATTGCCCAATCAATGAAAATTGATAATCGATATAACCTATATTAATTGAGAGCAATTACTCAATTAATGGAATTATTCCACACTATCTGTTCCACTGCAGAACTGAACTACATCCAGGACTAAACATCCTCTTTCAAAAAATGTTATCAATAACTTATGATAAATTGCTTGTCAATCATTCATAAGAATTGTTAGAAATTACGAGGTTTTCTATTGTGACTAAAGATTTTCATCGGCCAATCGATAATACAGTACTGGTCAAAGGGATTGCAGCACCTACACACGCGTAAAATGCGTGTAGTCTGCGTGTGGTATTCGTGGACAGTGCGTAGACAGTGCGTGTAAGGTGCGTGTAATTACACAGTGTAAAATTTACTAATCTGGTAGTTACATGCATTTGCGTGTAATTTCACGCAAATGCGTGTATTTTAATTGGAGCAAGAAACCTCTGTTATTCATACACGCAGTTGTGTGTATTGTGCAAAACAAAAAGCCACTACTAACTTGTATTCGAAACGCGCGACTTTCAATGTTCACAACAAAAAGTAAATTTAAAAGCCGACAAGCATTGCTAAATTAATGGACTAGCTTGGGCACCTACCAAACAAATACTCTTTCTTAATCTGTAGCAGCCCGCACTTCTGCTTAAGATCTCTGGGCTTTCGTTTACGTTAAAACATGTACAACGTACGGGTAATGTTACCCACGCAAGAAATGTCATTTTCAACTCCTGTTCCTTCGATGACAATGAAATAGGGATTCAAACAGAAACTCGCGGATTCTCTCTTAATCTTAAATAGCGAAGAATCGAAATTTTTTTAAACAAAATCTAAGCGAATTCATTAATTTTCAATTCATCATATTGGTGTGTAAACCCGCAATGTTTACACCCGGTTTGGTCGATCATTCGGCTTAAATTACAATACACTTCACTCAGACTACCGATAAGCTAAGTTTGAGAAAAACATTGGCATTTTCATCCGTGGGTTAAGTCTGGTTGACAGATCATTGCGTGTCTGTATATGTATTCGTGCATGGAATAAAACGAAGAAGTAAATGATTTCAAAAGAACTCTCACACTGCACAGGATTTCTGCCTGGAGTAGATTTTGGTCACGTGCTAGGCAACGCTTTTCAAGAAGCAGATCGAATTTCATTTCTATCAGATCAAAACAATGTTTTCATATGGAGAACATTTGTTTCTGAGCTATTAATGATGAATCTTTTACGGCTTTTTACACTTAAAGAAGTATAACTGATGTTTAAAAATTAACTGAAAATCTCAAGTGAAATATTGTGGTTTGCTGTTATTTCGTATCCATCAAGCCTCACTTTGTCAGTCGCTGGCAGCCTTGTTGTTTCTCACGAAAAGAAAAAAAAAACATAACGGGAAAAGCTGTTGAACACCGGTTAAGTCCGAATACTTCGGAGCACTATTTTTAATGAATCTTCAGATTGATCTAAAGTACACTGATTGCTGTAATTTAAAATTGAGTGTCATTATATTTTTATGTTCTGTTATCTCAGTGAATCCTAGCTTAAGCATGCCTCCCCGCTGCTGGCGCCGCTTGTTGAAACTACAGAGGAAAAATACTTTCACTGTAAAGCAGTAAGCTGGTTTAAGGAAACTGGTTGATTCTATCAGAAATGTTTGATGACCAGAAGCAAGAAGGCGAAAGACTAAACTGTATCGCTGTGCAGTCCAGTACGGTAAATGTCACATGGTAAATGTTTTGTTTTCATTAAATGCACTTTTAATATTTTGTTCTCATACACGCACTTAATGAGTTCCAGTTGAACGACTGCGAGTAATTTTACATGCAATATCATGTTCACTGTGTGTAGTTACACGCGTGTAATTACACGCATTTTCGTGTAATTGCGTGTAAGGTGCGTGTAAGGTGCATGGACACTGTGTGTAATGTGCCTGTAGTACACGCATTTAACACGTGTGTAATGCTGCAGTCCCTTTGACCGGCACTGTACTTCACTTACTATTAACGACTACATTGATAATATCGATTGGTAAGCAATGATCAATTTTCATTGATTAGGTACACTGGGATTATACCATCAACAGGTGAGTTCACAAGCTACATCAAAGGCCTATCAAGCATGCTCAGCAAAAACAGGTATTATGAATTAACAGCCCTTATCTAGTCCTTGTGGGGTTCTGTGAGCCTGTTATCATTGCGATAGAGTTATCTGATCAAGTCCCAGTTGCTAAACAACATGAACACGTTAAATCTCATAACGATTTCGATCAGCTACCTAACAACATTCTGAAGCAGTAGTTACCTAACAACATTCTAAAGCTTTATACAGTTTACGAAACATTACTTTTGTCAGTTTATAACAGCGTAAGCTTAAATTATCTTCGACTTGATTTAAGCTTAAGCTATTTATTTGTTGCTTCGAACGCGAACAAGAGTCGATTTAATATGATCTCTTTCAAACATTATCTGAAGACAGTTTCGAAAATAAAGTAAAATGTATAAAGAACAAAGTTGAATCGTTGGGCGATCTTCAAAACCACGATTACAAAACACTTTAACAAACTTCTTACTTCTTCAGATGGGCTGCCAAAGCCCTGATGAATTCGTGAGGACAAACGTCTTTTACTGTCACACCACCAGGCATCTGGAACGAAAAACCCACACTCTAGCTCACGATAAGAAAAGGAGGAGTTAGATGGCCTTTTTATTCCCTATCAAAGCTGTACAACATAAGTACACGTGGTTCGATCAAGAGATGATGTCCGCCATCTTACCTTGCTAGAAGAGAAGAGAAAGAATGCGGGGCGGCCCGCGCGCCATAAGGGGTGCGTGGCTCATTGCCAGTCTCTCTCTCGATGTAGACGCAGGGGAAAATTGTAAGTGAGTAGTCCTAGGGACTTTGGAAACGGGGAATATGAAATTGTTACTTTGCCTTTAAAAATAACAGTTTTAACGACCTTCTCGGGGAAATGATTAACTTTTAATCGATGTACTTCGCACCCTTACTTTGAAAATCATGATAATGAGATTAGGAAATAATCCTCGTAATCACGGTGTTTCAGACACTTTAGTCAAATAATTATTTATTATTTCTTTCTATGGATTTTATTTTAAATCAGCGTAAAACCAGGAAGAAAGCATACTTGCTTGGAATTGATCTTAAATGCCTTAGCAAATAAACAACATAAACATGCTATTAAATCAAAACGCCTGGCTGAAATAAGGTCGGACATTTGTTTTCGGACGACCAGAATTTGTGCTTCAACTTTGTTGCACAAAAGAAAAGCAGCTGGTCAGCCTCCCATTAGAAATGGATATTCAGTGGTTTGGGAAATAAATAAGCGAAAATCTACACAATTGTTTGTTTTTATATTTAAATGTTATTTTTCTCCACGATATTAGCTTCTTAGCTACTCTGTAAATCTGTATGACTTGTATGTATGTTGAATTAAGTTGTGATGTAGTACAGCTTTAATTAAGTAACTGTATTTTGCAAGCAAGATCAAAACTTATAAATTCATCAAATCTTGAAGGCTCTGGGTGCTATTTGATGTTTGCCTTTTTCACGGAGATGCTTCCTTCCAGTTAATATTTGTGTTTATTAACTCAGCTTTCGACGAATCTTAAATCATTTGTTTCGAAAGTGATGCAAGTTAACTGTATAGTGCTATGTCGGGATTTTTCAGTTTCATTGCAAGCGCTGGCTTTTAACACACTCAGGCATATTTCAGTGTCTTTCAGACTTTTCGTTTGAGGTCAGATAAGACATAGATTTGCCTGGTGTCTTTGTCCATTAGGGCTTAACTGAAGCACTTCAAGCGAGCGCACGCCGAACTAATTTTGCCTTACTTTTTTCTGACAAAAAAGCTCGTAATTTTCTTTGGTACGACCGATCGTTTCAGTTTAAATTCGCATTCATATATCACAAAGACATGCTTTTCTTTGCCTTAATTTACATTACTGATGGTGGACAGTCACAAATGGATGTTTAAATGTCAAAAATCGTTAATATCAGTTTTAATAATTTTTTTAGAGTTTTGTTTTGCAAAGTAATCACGATGTGCGCTTAAACTAACAGTATGCATGTACATTGCCAGTTGCCTCCATATCAATTTTATTTTTTTTTTGCATGATCGGAAATTTTGGAAGTCCACTTCATTGCTCCAAAAAAGTTAAATAAGCATCCAAACTTCAGTTCCGCCATTATTTTATTTTCCATTGTCGTCTCCTTTTTTTATTCAATACATAGCACAATCTTTAGCGGTGTATTTACACTAACCGCTGCTTAAATACAAATATTAAATCGCTTTCCAACCCAACTTTAATACACTATACTACTGAATACATACGTTACAAAACTAACATATAGCTCATGCATTTGATGGATTGACTGATATTCACATTAGTCATTTACATTTCTTAATGATATCTGTCTAAACTAACATCAGCATAACAATAAACTGACTTGATCGTTACCGGTAAAATGGAAAAAAAAAAATCAATTACTTTTTCAGCGTTGTTAATGCCGTATAGCTTTCTTTATAGTGAATTGGTTGCAAGCTACAGTTTGTATTTTTTTCCTATTATTTGAAAAAAGGCGACTTTAAATTAAACGTAAACGTATGTTGTTTACCCTGAGGGACGAAGCCTCATGTAACATGAGCGGTGTTCAATAATATGCCCTTCGTCCGAACACCTGTACGCATGTTAGGAAGAAGCCCGAAATTGAATTTAACCAGTTTCTCTGAATTAAAATTCTGTTCGGGCTTGATATTTTTACCATTCGCCTGGCTAATATTTTGCTGCTGTCATCAAGTTCATTTTTTACTCAATAAATGTCACTAAATGCACAGCGCTCGTTTGAAAAAAGCCCTGAACTCCCGAATTCTCAATGCATAGATCCACGGATCCATTGCTGAGCTTGTGAGGGACAATGTGGCGGCCCACATCCAGGCTCGATTGTACTGCCTGCGACGACACAAATCAGTCGTGGCAATCTGCAAAACGCTGACAACGCTCACTGGCATGGAAAGAGCAATTGCTACAACAACAACAATGGCAACCGTCCAAGCTGTCTTCTTGGTTCGTTTGGCCTCCACTGAACAAGTTGTTCCTGTGTTAGTCACTGCCCCTTCCTCGTCTCGTGAAACGGCCGACACATTGCGCTCTGCCACAGCAATTCTTCTTGACTGGCTGCGCGCTGCTAGGAAAATCTTTCCATAGCAGAAGAAAATAACCAGCGTGGGAGAAAGCCCAGTGAGCATTCCGCAGATAATCCAAAGTTTTGGCAAGTCCTCATTTGAGAGCGCAAAGAAAAAGGAATTGAGCGTGAAGCCAAATACCCAGACGATTACGATTGAGATGCAGCTTCGCTTTACTGTAACAACACTGTAGTAGCGCAAAGGGTCAATGACCGCGATGTATCGCTCGATACTCATTACACTTAAGGTGTGCATGATTATCATTGCGCTGGACATGGCAAAAAAGCTCTCCAGCTGCAGTAGATGCTCTTCTCTGTATTGCCATGAAACAAAGTTAGTTAACATGATGTAAAGAGGATTCACTGCAATGCCGACGAAGAGATCGATGGTCGATAAAGATGTCAGGAGATAATAACATGGCTGATGAAGTGACGGGCTCTTGATAACGGTGATGAGTACTATAAGATTTCCAAAGACAGCCGCTAGTCCAGAAACTGAATTGATAATTCCCAGGATTATAGCCGAAAAAGACGATATCTCACCCGTGCAGTGTGGTTGATCTGCCATAACGCGCTATTTGGTTGTCATCGAAAAGCACTCTAAAGGTCCGGAATAGAAACCATTAGTATAACCAATCGTATGAATGCGATTGTAATTAAGGATTTAAAGTACAAGTGATAGTTGAAAATTCTTTCAAAATTGCACGGGCCTTTTAGCGAAAGCAATTTGAAAGAATTTTCAAATAGCCGACCATGGGTGTAAATCGTTAATTGTTCGAGCTTTCTTACAATTTCCCATTTGTTACATGACTGAGAAAATTACGAACGCGCGCATAAATTGCACTGCAATAAAAATTAAATATAAACGAAAATTTGGCCTGCACTCAGCCAATCACAGTGATGTAACTTTCGCAAAATTAGGATGAAAAACAGTCGAATTGAATTGCCTTTTCTCACGAACCTGTCCAATTTAAGTACATTCGCTTCAACTGTGTTTATAATGAAGTAATAGTAAAAAAAACTTCAATTGCTTGGATATGAACGTATGTATATGTAATTGGAATAAGCCACGCTGAAACCAAAAGCTAGCCTAGCCTGTTTGTTCCTATCCTTGCCATTTTCCTTCGGCTAAATTTTCCTGATGCGACAGAAATCCGACATGACTACAGAAACGTTTGAATTGGGAGCATTCAGGGAGCATTAAAAAAAATGTCCCTTTGATGTTGTAGTTTTAACATAGTCTCAGTATGTATCTTTTTTCGGAAACGAGTTTAAAACCCGGACATAATTTATTCAGTAATTATACTCACCCACATGCGGGTGCCAATGCGATAGGAAAACGGCCTCGGCGGAAGGGATATGTCTCAGATAACACTTTACACCCATCAAACGGGAAGCCAGGTTAGATTTCAGATGATTTTTGTCGCCAGTTATCCAAATTGACTGTCAGGATGTGTTAGCGTAGGTCTCCAAAGGTTTGGAATCGGAATGCTCGCTTTTTTGTGCACTGATTATATGGCTCAACATTACTAATGAAAATACATTTTATCACACAGGAAGGAAACTCAAAGTTATACTTTGCACACAAGTGTACACCAACCATTTTTGACTCTATGCATATTTTTAAATATGACTTTCTGAAACACTGTGCAAATTTCTGGGAATTATTTGTTTGACTTTTTATACAGATATGTGCAGCCCTCGTATATAGGACACGTCTCCAATGACTTCGCAGGCATTCATTACCAGTTGGGCTTATGCTAATTGATGTTTTTTGGAGATGAGGAATACTGTGTAAATGTTTGTGAAGTATTTGTTTGGTTTGTTTAACAGATTATGTACAGCGCACGAAAATACGACACGTACGTCTCTAGTTGCTTCACAGGCCTTTACTGTCGGATAATCTTATCTAATTGATGTCTTTTGGATGGGAGAACTTTCTGTATGTTCGTGAACGCGCAAACCACAGTCACGTTTCACGAAAAAAGAAAAACTCATATCACGTTATCATCTTAATGACGTCACTTTGACCCATGCATGAACACAAAGTAATTGTGTAAAAAACTGCCAGAAAACTACATTTCATAGCAACTTAAAGCTTAAGACTTTTAAAGGAGATCACGTTTTTAGAGGAAAAAAGCCCAGGCAATCCACGTTTCCACTGTGTGGCCAAAACACTAACGTCAAAACGTCAGGGCCATGAAAATATGGAAACTTTATCACGTCGCGACACTCTACATTAATGTTTTTCACCTCAAACATGCACGGAATGATCGCTTTTTTTCTTTTTCAGCTGAGAAATTACTTTGAGATGAATGGCAAATTTTTAAGATTAGGAAAAACACTTTAATACAAGATAGACAATAATAGAAATTGACAGCCAGTCATTATCACAAGTAAATTACATGGTCAATCACAGGCAGCTGTCAGTTGTATTTGGCCTGGATTTTCAACATATTGCATCGTTCAATTGAAGATTGCATTGAGGTTATTGATGTGACTTCGTTTACGTTTCAGACCTGTAGAAGTTTAAAGTTGAAAATGAATGATTATGAACTCTCTATTCAACATTATATACATGCAAACACAGCGGTCAAACGTCGGGCATGCGCAAATTGGTACATTTTTTGGCAGCCGCGCGCCAATTTCCCGCGCAAAAATTTAAAGGAAAACATGGGAAAGAACCGGTGTCACGCAAAATTTACGAAAAAAAATTGAAAAGTTCATAGAAATCTGTAAAAGGAAAAGAAAGCAGGTAAAAGGAAAACTTAAGACTTTTCAGACACAAAGTTTATTAAGTTACCGGTATTCTGTTGATTTACCATTTTGTTTTGACCTTTACCAAAAAAGTTTACAAGTCTTAAAACCCGTGTCATGCTACGAGCCGACGGCGTAGTATATTTTTATTTGTTTTTATTAATCATACGATGCGTGACGCCGGAAACGGACGACAAACGATGTGTAAAAGAAGGAAAAATGGGAGAAGAAAAAGACAATTGCAGTGATTCGGCTTCGCTCAGACGAGCTGGAAAAATTTTGGCAAGGACTGTGGGGATTCCATCCGGTTCCTTGATTTGTCTGAAGCACAGGAACGAGATGAATCGAAACGACAAACGGTGTTCATGTCCATCGTCATGGGGGCATAGCTGGCCAAAATACGGATCCCAAACCGCCTGTACCTGGTCTTTGACCAGGTGGGAAAATCTTTTCTAAACTACAAGCCTGGGAAAAACTGGTGCACTAAATGCAAAGTCGAGGCGGACAAAAAATTCAAGGAGCACGGAAAATACATACCACGGAAAAGAAAGACTTGCAACAAGCAGAAGGTAGAACAATTTTTAACTCTCAAGTTATTTCTGTTAGCTCTCGTTGTACCGGCTAAAACATAAACAAATATATGAATAACGAGGAAAATGTCATTTATAGGATACCGATGACCCACGAAAAGAACAGTGTCATGAAAATCTTTTGGCCGCCTTTTAGTTGCTCCATTGCTCGCACATGCGCAGACGTTTGACCGCTGTGTTTATACATACAGGCTTATCCTTTTCTTGGAGCGACCGCTGATGAACGAGAGGAGTCTAGGTCGAGTCTTAATAGGCCTTATTCCCAGACCTTCGCGACTTTTGTTCCTTCCAAACTTGAAGCAATACTACCATTCTTAATAATAGATAGATTTAGCCAAGCCTAAAAGCGGAGTTCCTATTACAATAAATTAATCTGGTTTGAGCCTGCGATCCAATAGTTGTTGAGGTGCTCTAAACCTCAGCCCGCGATACGGTCAGGTGATATTGGTCAGCGGATATCTTGTTTTGACAGATGTGAATTGACTATAACATGGATGTCCACAACCTGGTTCCCAGGGCTTTCCCCTTAGATAAGGGAAAAGACCCGGGAACGGGGTTGGGATACGCGCCCGCGATCCACGTCGCTAGCCATGTTGACCATGATTTTCTATTTCAATGCATGCATGTGGTTCTTCTGTTCGTATGGTTTTCGGGTTCCGCTTGGCGGAGCTCCGCTATGATTCTAGGCGACTCCAGGAAGTTTCATAAAATTTAATAGAATTATTTCTCCTGGATAGTGGAAACTGAATTCACATTTACCTTGTTTGATAAGGTAAATGTGAATTCAGTTTCCACTACCCAGTGTAACCATGCATAATTACTTATAATGTAATACATTATACCAGGAGCCATAATCGGGAACGGAGACCGTAAGCGCACGCCATTTCTAGTATTGGGGTTGTCCCCATGATATGGCACAATAATTCTATTTTTAGAACAAATTGCGCCATCGCCGCGGCACACGCGCGTACATGCTGCGAGGATTTATGCGGATGTCGCGCGGGGGGGAATGGCGTCCGAAATTCCCGAAATTTTTCATGTTTTTGGCCCACAACTCAACGCGTTTGCGTCGGTTGGAATTTTGCTTAACTATTTTCGTCGTAAGCTGCTCCAGTTCGAGTGCAGTAAGACAGTGTCGAATTTAGGTATGTTCCGCTTTAAGCTTTAGATATATATCACTGACCAAGTTGTGTTCCGACGGATGCTTCTTTTACATGAGCTGTACATTACTCCACTTTAAATTTCACATATGTTGAAGATTAACAGCTTTTCCATTACACAGCAAAAAACTAGCTGGATATATTTAGATATAGTAGAGCTTCAGGACTTCATAGTTTCCTAGCTCCTCTTGCCACACGCTTGCGAGGAATTTGCCAGTCTATCGCGGTAATTGCTAGTTTGAGTTTCGCCGGAATTGTAAGCAACGCTTGATGTTTCATCAAGGCCCAATAACTTTACGTCCGTAGATACTGCTCAGTTTTATTCGTGTAAAAATTCAGTAAATTCTCTGTTGTCGATTAATGGGAGAGCCCGCCGATGCTTGTTTTGTACAGTCAGTAAACATGACAAATTGAACTTCCGTCGCACTTTCGTGTGAAAGCGTACATCGAACTCAAACAATAACTATAGTTTTTGAATTTTAAGATTGATAAATGTTTGAGCACATATTAAAAGCTAAGCTGAAAATATGTGAATAAAGCAGAAATAACTGATCAGCAAAGTTACGATGACGCTTTCTTTAATCAACTTCGAATAACGATTTCGATTTTGTTGATCGAGTTATCAAAACGCTTTGTCTATTTTCATTTTCGCAGTGTAAAACTTCACTATGCTTATGCTGAAGAAACACACGATATTAGAAGCCTTTTTTGCGTTCGTGAAATTTGTTGCAGCATCTCAGCACAAAAGATAACGAAAGAAATCTTTGTCAAGATTTGTTGACAATTGAAAACACCGACTCGGACTTGAAAGTGCACGAGCTGCACTATGCAAATGAGCTACTTGTACGCGTCAGACTTTCCTTTCAAAAACTTTTGCAAACTCACCAAACAAGCAGAAACAATAAGAAACCATCAAAACAGGTTTTGGTTATGATTAACCATTGTCTGAGAAACTCTCAAATTAACTCGATACCAGAGTGGAGAGTTTTCTTGCTATATTGTTAAGTCAGAACAAACGCAAAAACATACGCGTAAGCTTACAACTGGCGCGAGCAGATCTTATTATTCATTCCCAGCGGGAGATTGAAGTCTTGTTTTCGACCCTGAAAAACCCACCTTTTCCGTTAGTTCAGAGCATAAAACTACATATAAGCGCCCTGGTTCGTATTCCCTGCCTTATTTCCTGCCATTGGTGTGAAAAATACGTAAGATAATCTCTCAAGGTCTCTCAACTCTCACCATTTGATCTTGCAACGTGACAACATCCACGCAAGAGTCCCCGACATGTGCGTGGATCCGCGCGGATATATGACGTCAGGATGGCGCAATTTGTTCTAAAAATAGAAAATTGTCCCATATCATAGGTGCGCGCGGATCCCAAGACTTACGGTCTCCGTCCCCGATTATGGCTCCTGATTATACGTAGTTATGCATGGTTACATAGTAGCACATTCACAATACATTAATTTTGAACTCTATGAAAAGTTGCAGCCGCAATGAATGTTCCTCATAATTACATATAATTATGTGAATGTTTGAATCTCAGCCAATCCAAACCATTGTAGCTGTTTAGCTTTCAGGTAATGATGACGTCAAGTGACGGGGTTAACAGCAATTGGTTCAGACCTCCCTATAGGGAGTAAACGACTAAAGTTGACGGAGGAAATTCAGGATGCGTCGTTTCTGTTACCATGAGACTAGTCTGTTTAAACACCTTCTATTTTCCCAAGAGGACAAAATAAAACCACAAGGAATTGAACGAAGGTTCTTTTTCGTAGGATCGCCTTTAATAAAAAAAAAATAATCAGAAATGACTTGATAAGAAATAACAAGCAAACTGCGGTGATAAACATGGCAATAAAACGCATGTTAAAAAACAAAGTTCATTTACTTGACGTTTCGTATGTTCCAACATACATCTTCAGAAGTGACCGTTAGGAATAGAAGTAACAACTAAATTACAATTTAAAATAAGTAACTAATTAACAATTACAATGACAGAATGACTTGCTTCTGACCGACAATCATGTGGCCGATTTTAATATGTTCGTCGCATTTTGCAGTGATATTTTCCCTGCTTAGCTAGCTACCAACATAGCTATTTGTGAGACATACAGGTATAGCTTTGGTATCAATAGATTTTCCCACAACACTGTCAAGAGAGTACCGACATGACTTTCACCTGTAATCACAATAATGGTTATGTGCAGTCGATTCCATAGGCTGTATCTTAATTAGAAAATGCAACATTAATATTTTTAATTCAAATATCTATCAGAAAGCTTTTACATTTGCCTAATATCAAAATCAACTTGGATAGTCATTTTTTTTTAATAGAAAGATTTATAGAAGCGGTTTGTTATCTACAGAGCAGAATATTATGTCCACTCCTCCGATTTGTGCCAAGTTGGTAGGGGGATCTTTACTGGACAGTTGTTATCAGTGGAAAAGATATTATTTACAACCAAAAATATTGTTTTCCTGCTTTGGAATCATAATTAAAATACAAAACAATTTCCTGTACTCAGAGCGCAATAAAAGCTGGCTTAAAAGTGGAATATTTCAATAAAAACAGGAAGGTTAACCCTCTGAATACCAAACTTTCGCCAAAAAATACCGTTTTTAACCGTTTAGTCAGGTTGTTTAGCTGCCATGACGCTACAGCAGCAGCCTAAGTTTTGCTAAAAAAGCTTTTTTTTTAGTAAAAGGAGAGATTTTTCGAGGATTAGGTACAAAATTGAGCAAAACTTCAAGTCCGGGCATGCGCATAAGCCAAAATTTGGATTTTTTTTTTTGCCATTAACCGTTCTCAATTTCGTTTGTTGGCTCTTTCCTTTCTGTTTTTCTCGGCCCCTTTACACTGGCTACCTTTTGCGTTGTATGTTTTTTCTGGCTGTAGTGAAAAGTTGGATGTTAATTACGGGCGAAGCCTGGAAATGGACCTTGATCAATCATAGGCGTTGTGGACCATTTCATCACCGTTTTTGCACCAAAACTGATAACGTTGTTTTTCGATTTGCGACGTCGGAATATCGTCGATATATAAACCTGACCATTGTGCGGAAAGGGCTAGCCTAGCACTACTATCTGCTCATCAAAAATAACTGACGACAATTAAATTGATGACGTCACAAGTGGTACAAAGAGCACGACCATTAATTACGCATATATATATATATATATATATATATATATATATATGCGTAGTTGGTATTCAAAGGGTTAAGAAGGTTGTATCATTAACAAAGATGGTGAATTTTAAGCTCGGTAATGAAATGTGAAGGTGAATTAATCAACATGACACGAGCTTGGGACAAAGAAAAATTCTGAGTCCCCGACAGGAATGGAACCCATGACCTCCCGAACACCGGGCGGGCGCTCTATCCACTGAGCTACGAGAACTCATGGAGAGCGAGGTCATTTAACTGAGTTCATATATGACAGGTGTCCTGCACACTGCTAGGATCAACGCTATCGAAGTCATCGTGAGTAGTGATAAATTAATAAAGATGGTGAATTTTAAGCTCGAATTTTAATCGCATCGATTCCTGTCGGGGACTCAGAATTTTTCTTTGTCCCACGCTCGTGCCATGTTGATTAATTCACCTTAACAAGGGTGTATGATGTTCATTAGGATATAGAACCCTTCTTAATTAACTTTCACATTTTAATTGTGGCTGATGAACTTCGGTTGAGCCAAACGAAATATTCTACTTTTATTTCGCCGCGAGTACAGGAAATTAATTCAAAACCTTGGAAACTAGAATTTCGCACTAACTGGAGCAAAAATTTCCCCTCGAACGTGGTATCTTACATTTATTGCAATTTTACGCTCAGTAACTCGAACTTTCGATAACTCGAAATGATTGTAGTGTCCCTTCAGGTTATTTTCGTTAAAATGTTATTGTGGATAAGTCAAGTCATATTTACTTATAAGTCCAATGAGTCAAAGCTCTTCTAAAACATCAACAGAAATGGCCTGCTGGTTGCCTAGAGACACCGAGTCAGGGACTATTAACGGACCATTTAATTTGTGACAAGAATACTAATTCGCAGTGTTGCAACTACCTATAGCTATTACAATGGACAATCGCAAAATTCTTTTCCTTCTTTGTTTTGTTTTTTATTCCTTTCAAACCACTTATGGTTAATTTTGTTGGTAGAGAATCGTTCTAGTGTCACTCTTTCTCTGAGCGAAACCTGATCAAAAAGCAGACCGTTAGATTAGACAATTTCCGATCATTTATTCTCAGTACAGGTAAATCGAACTCTCGGATAACTTGAACCTTTTCCCGTCTTCTCTTGGAGGTTCGAGTCATCGTAATCTCAGCGTGCTCTAACCTAGCCTGCACAAACGACCTCTGCTCAGTTTGTTTAGGTGGTCAGTTCTTCGTTGAACTGTCCAGTTGCTATTGTCGTACAGAATGTTGCGTAGACTCAGCTTGCAGTGCAACCAGTCCTTTATTAAACTACTGACAAGCATACGACCATGTATGGCATAGAAACTTTGACACTTCGAATGACAGCTCAAAAGGCTTTTGACATTGTTTTTTCTTCACTGATTCAATAAGCACCTTAATTTAAATTTCAGTCCCAGAACACAATTCTGCAATATTGAAACATCGCCATGTTTACTTAAGCCCAAAGAACAAACGGTCCCGAACAACTCCCCAGCAATTCTAATGCTTTGCGGTGCGGTTGTTTCCTAGGTGATTAAAGGGGAAGTCCTTGTATTCTAGCTATAATCATTTGAAGCTTCCTGCGGTTTTATTTTAATTAACCTAAAGACCTTAAAAATTCCGAAACGATTAAAAACAACAAGTTTCGGTGCCTTTGGAGATTGTCACAGACAGAAATATTTGTCAAATAATTGCTGTAGATGAGGAGGTGCAGCTTTGTCGCTAACAATATTTAAAAGTGATTCTGTTCTGAAGGCCCGTGACAACCTGTGTTATTAGGTTTACTCAGAAGGACTCAACGTAAAACACAGTATGTAATCTCCGTCCACATTTGTTTGCTTGTATAGGGGGTAAATTCATTCAGAATTTTTTATTAAAACTGTGGTGACATGGCCGGTTGGTTATCAAACAAGCAAAGTCAATTTTACCCCCACAAATTTCTTTGAGGTATAGTAAAAAAGATTATCCTTCTCCTCCGGCAGGGTAAATAATTTCGGACACACCCTAAAAAAATGAAAAATTTACAAACTTAAATGTTGAACAAGACCGTTTTTTAAACCGTTTTGAAAACAGTACGTTCGTAAAATTAGGCGCCTGCCAAAAAAAGCCATCATTACTTAGCACAGCAATAAAGCGCTGATGAAAAAGCAGAAACTGATTGCTTTAAAGCGAGCGGAAATTCGCAATTATCAGAAATTAAGCTTGGAAACTAACTTGATCACTTTTTATTCCATTTCGAGAAGCAATTTAAACTCGTAGCAGTTGGGGTCCGAATACTCTCTCTAGTTAAAAGTCGTTCCTGACTGTTTCATTGCCATTGCTTATGTTTCACTCTTGAGTAACAACACGCACTCCATTGTTGATTGAATGTTCCAATTGTTAGTCACGGTTGGCAGGTTTTCAAACAGGGAATGACCGTTCCAAAATATTAAATTGCTTGTGTCAGCCAATGAATGCTTTTTCTGCCGGAAGCGTTTCTAGCAACGGTGGCATAATGTAAAATAGATATAGCTGGACTTAATAAAAACAAACTGACGCAGGCTGAAGTTCCCGCGCACAAACTTGGGGACACCGGAGTGAATAGTGAATTTTCCCTCTTTGCGTTGTCAAGAGCGCTTTATAGTACCAGTTAACTGGCTCGACGAATGAAACCACCAACTTCGAAAGCTAGAGAAGAGAGTTAATTTGTGATGTCCACAGAAGAGTGTAGTGGGGAACTTGAATACGTAACGTCCATTTTTCTCGTGGTGCTCCATGCTGTATCTGGTTTTCTGTCAATTCTCGGCAATGTTATAGTTCTCCTCTCGGTTTACCAAACCCCAACATTACACACAGTGTCAAATTACTACATTGCATCGCTCGCCGTTGGAGATTTCCTTGTCGGTGCGGTAATCAGTCCACTTTGGGTCGCTAAAAGCGCTCTTAATGTCTGGCGGAATCAGCACCCTTTGACTGTGGCAGCAGAAATAATGTCCATGCAGACACTGATAACGACTACTTTCAACCTGGCCGCGGTCAGTTTAGATCGATATTTAGCCATAACGGATGCTTTTTACTACATGCGCGTGATGACGATGCGCAGTTGTGTCCTCGCCGTTTCTTTCATTTGGGTGTTCTCGTTTGCGTTCTCCTTTCTCCGTTTGCTAGTCACTGAGCCGGTGGACCTACCAAAACTTTGGATAGCCGTGGCGATTGTTGGTTACACTCTTCCATTTGCGGTCATAAGTTACAGTTACTATCACATTTATAAAGCAGCCAAAAGCCAGTCTAGAAGGATTGAAGCTGAAGCCCGAGCCGTTTCTGTGGTTTCCGAGGCGGGCCCTAGCGATCCAACGACCTCTCAAACGAAGCGCAACCGAAAAGCGGCCAACACGATTGGGATAATAATCGGGATTTACCTTCTCATGGCTTCTCCGAGCATGGTCATCACTGGAATTCAACTCCTAACAACAAATGACTGTTTGAAGATCCGCATCATTCGATACTGGTTCTGGGGAGCGCTGTGTTCGTTTGGCAGTTCCGCGGTAAACCCTTGGATTTACGCGGCAAGGAATCGGGATTATAGGCAAGCTTTTAAACGTGTTTTCAAATGCTGGTTCTCTAACACAACATCAATGAACGCTGTGTCTTCATTTCGCGGTAGACACTCAAGTAGTCAGTGAGATATCCGACTCGAGATGAAACGAGCTTTTGCTACAGTCTGGCAACTAAGTCTTTTAGTCCAAAAAACGACAACACTTCAATAACCTAGAGAAAATTCTAGTAAAAATTATAAGCTTATTTTAAATATTTATCACGCAATAAGCGCTTCTATTTCATTTTATTTTATTGCATCTTTATGTTAACCTGACTTTGTAGAAGGAGTCAATAATGGTAAAAATTGTGAAATAATCAAGGCTGCCCGGCTTTAAGAATAGACTCGCTGAATAAATTAAAACTTGTGCCTAACTTTAGTCCATGAATTTAGAAGGACATTGTTTAAGCTTCGTGTGGCTTTAAACGTCTCAGTTCGTCAGTGAATTTCTAATATTTCATTTGCCGTAATTGAGAAACTCTCGTATATGAATGCATTTGCCTGAATGGAAAAGTTTCCTTTGAACATTGATTAAACCGCTAACTGCGGTTTGTATTGGTGATTCGCGTTCTTAAAACTAAGATATCGTTGACTGCCTTTAGCTATTACGTTTTCGGCCGGATTTTGTGATTCATCAGAGCAATATTGATAATGGATACTTAGAAAGAGTGAAAAGGGCCAAAACAAAATCCCCTAATGCTGTTTTGGGATAATTTGCAAGTTATAATTACGTTCGTGGTTTCAAGAGAGCCTCTTTCAGCTTCTTTGTCAAACAGAACATACTATGTTTACGTACACCAAAGAGCACTTTTCAGTTTGTCAAAGTTTATTTCTCTAGTATTAGATGTTCCGTGAGGTGGGTCTTTAAATAATAGAAGTAAACGTCGAATAAGAGGAAAAATTAACAAAACAAAAAAAGTAGCATATGACCGGCAGATGCCACTGAATTTGTTTTCGCGTCAATTCGCCATGGGATTCTTGCTCAATATGTTAATGTGTTACTGTTTGTTTGACGTATTTTTTAAAAAACGTTGTCAGGTACCATAGTGTTTTTAACGTTTTGCCAGTTTTTCAAACATAATA